>NW_019944275.1:16236-43616 GCF_002910315.2 Salvelinus sp. IW2-2015 | reverse complement strand
TCGATCCCAGAAGTGAGTGGGAGAGTAAACGGCCTGCTACTGTACAGCACCCCAGAGGGCATCCAGTCTTCTGTTGTTACATTAGCATCTCATTACACTCTATTCTCTAAAACAAACGGGCTGACGCTCTCCTTTCTTCCGCCTCTCTTCTCTTTATCTCTCTCTCTCTCTCCTCTCTCTCTTCTTCTCTCTCTCTCTCTCTCTCGCTTCTTTCTCTCTCTCTCTCTCTCTCTCTCTCTCTCTCTCTCTCTCTCTCTCTCTCTCTCTCTCTCTCTCTCTCTCTCTCTCTCTCTCCTCTTCTGTCTCGCTCTCGCTCGCTCTCTGTCTCTTCTCTCTCTCCCTCTCTGTCTCTCTCTCCTCTCTCTCTCTCTCTCTTCTCTCTCCTCTCTCCCTCTCTCTCTCTCTGTCTCGCTCTCGCTCTCGCTCGCTCGCTCTCTGTCTCTCTCTTGGTTGTAGGAGTGGAGGAGTATGGTTGAAGAAAGGAGGGCTAAAGGAGGCCAAAGGAGGCTCAGGTCAAAAGTAGTGCGCTATAAAGGGAATAGGGTGCCATTTGGGACACAGCCTGAGTGTGTCGGGTAGAGAATGGTATAATGTGTGTAGGAGGCGAATGCCCCAGAGATGTACTACTGTTTTCTTCGACTACAGTGGTACAAACACACATTAAACTCCAGCTCTCATGACACCCCATTGGGGTATGCTCGACCAGAGCACTGTGGGCCGTATAGGGAATAGGGTGCCATTCAGGAACGTAGCCTGCATGTCTAGTGACTGAGCTCAAATTCGGACTCAACCGCTAATACGCTGCAAACTGCATTTTTGTTTACTGCTGTTTCTTCGACAGTCTGCGGCTGTACAAAAACACATTATTATCAAGTCCACTCTCCAACTCTCCGAACACCCTGGGATATAGCTACATCGATCCCAACCATTAACCCTATGTGGTACCATAACTAACTGCTAGCCCTAAAATGTCCCTGATTTGAACAAAAACACATTCAACTGTCATAACCCAGGTGTAACGGACGTCACGCTGCTTGCTAGGCGAGCACCGCTTTCTCCTGATTTGGCTCACACCAAGGCTCGAACCCAGGACCTCTGCTTTGCTTGCGTGACCGCACTCCCGGAGCGTCTTACCAGTCAGCGCCACCGAAAAATGTACCATTTGTTACTGCAAGTGAGGACATTTCACACATACCCATGTGCTACACATGAGATATACAGTGGCTAGTCACATCTGATACCTAAACTGAATTCTACACTGTACTGAGGTGAACCGTGCTTACTGTCTAACTTGATAGCCCTACAGTTTCTCTCACTGCAGTTGAACAAAAACACATTTGTCCACTCCAACTGTCATAACACCCCACGGGATATATACAGTTGTCTTGTGGCTAAACTCAAAATATACCTCTTACCCTAAACTGTAGCTACTAATGTTAGCCCTGCTATTAAAACCCCATGAAATATATAGTCCACTGTATAGCTAACGACTAAAATCAACTTCTAACCCTATGATAATGCTAAAACACAGCTGTTGTGCACGCGGAGCGGGGCATGGTCTCAGTAACYTGTTAGATATACTGTAAAGCTTATGGCAAAAATCTCCCTCTTACCTCATGATAATGCTAAAACTGCTAACTCTGCTAACCCACTACGCTAGCCCTTGTTGCAGGCTCTATGGGCAGTGGGCACAGCATTAGCAATAGCGTAGAGTGCTAGCGGCTGAGCGGGCTAATTGCATTTCCTTGTGTTAATTAGGCCGATTAATTAGGAAATACATGTGAGGGTTTATAGAATATAGAGGGACCTGAGATGGAGAGGAGGTAGAGGAGGCAGGGGAGGCGAGGACAAGAAGAAGGGAGAGGAGATGGGGGGATGAAGATGGGAGAGGAGCGGAGGAGAGGAGGAGAGGGGGGATGAGAGGAGAGGAGGGAGGGGATGCGAGTAGAGAGGGAGAAAGGGTCAGAGAGAGGAGAGGAGAGAGAGGAGGAGGAGAGGAGAGGAGAGAGGAGGGAGAGGAAGAGGAGAGAGAGAGAGGAGAGGAGAGAGAAGAGGAGAGAGAGAGAGAGGAGAGGAGGGAGAGAGGAGGAGAGGAGAGGAGAGGAGCATGAGGAGAGAGGAAGAGGTGGATGAGAGGGAGAGGAGGGAGAGGAGCGGAGGAGAGGGAGGAGGAGAGGGATGAGAGGCCCGAGAAGGAGAGGAGGATGAGAGGGGGCAGCGGAGGAGAGGCGAGGGACGAGGGGGAATGAGGGAGGGGAGGGAGGGCGAGGGAGTGAGTCAGACAGAGCAATGAACAAAGATGGTTCTCTGCCACTGAGGGCCCATGTTCGAATACTGTAGGATTGGATTTAATGCTGTCGTTGAAAGGACAAGGGAAATTGCGGTGATTGAAATTATGGGAAATGATTGCGTCAATATTGCCGCGCCACTCACCCCACTAGCCAGGAAGCAGGTACGCATGGTAGGTGCTGGCTGTCTGTTAGCGCTCTCGTTGTCTCCTATATTCCTCATTGCCTGCCTCTCTCCCTGGTTTCTCTTTGTGTTCGCTTCTGTTAGACGCTGGACTGATGCACCCTGATAGAATCATAACCTTTAGCAACATCCACGAAAAGCTATTGCTGTTGCCAAATTGCTCCAGATTTAGTCCATGACGGACCCATTTTGACGTTCTTAAAAAAAAAAGTTTCGATCACACACACAAGCAACGGACAAGTCACCACGGACACGCACACGCAATGCCCACACAACCACAACACACCACACACACACCACACACGACACACAACCACACACACACACACACACCACACACCCACACACACACACACCACAAAATATGTTCCATTTGGGCACCAAGACACAGTTTTCAGGACACGGTCAGTCAGACACCCAGTTTTCCAGACCACAGTCAGTCCAGACCCATCAGTCAGATGCCAGTTTCAGACACAGTCAATACATTTTCAGACACAGTTCAGTCAGACCACAGTTCAGATACATTTATTCAGACACAGCTCAGTCAACACAGTGTTTCAGACACAGTCATAAGACACAGTTTTCAGACACAGTCAGTTCCAGATACAGTTTTCAGACACAGTCAGTCAACAACAGTCAGTCAGACACCAGTTTGTTCAGACACAGTTTTCAGACACAGTCAGTCAGACACAGTTTTCAGACAGTTCAGTCAGATACAAGTTTCAGAACAGTCAGTCAGACACAGTCAGTCAGACACATTTCAGACACAGTCCAATTAAGGACACAGTTTCAGACACAGTCAGTCAGATACAGTTTTCAGACAGTCAGTCAAAACAAACAGTCAATACGTTTCAGACACAGTCAGTCAGACACAGTTTTCCAGACACAGTTTTCAAGACACAGTCAGTCAGATGCAGTTTCAGACACGGTCAGTCAGAACACAGTCAGTCAGACAGACACGGTCAGTCAGACACAGTCAGACACAGTCAGTCAGATACAGTTTTCAGACAGTCAGTCAAACACTCAGATACAGTTTTCAGACACGGTCAGTCAGACACGGTCAGTCAGACACAGTCAGTCAGACACAGTCAGTCAGACACAGTTAGTCAGACACAGTCAGATACAGTTTTCAGACACAGTTGTCAGACACAGTCAGATACAGTTTTCGACCACAGTCATCAGACACCAGTCAGTCAGACACAGTTAGTCAGACACACAGTCAGATACAGTTTTCAGACACAGTCAATCAGACACAGTCAGTCAGACACAGCATGGAATAGGATATACATAAGAGAGACAGGAGGACGCGTTAAAAAGAGATGAATGAAAGGAGAGATTTAACATTGAAACAACAACAATCCCAAATTGAAGTCAACCCCGGGATCCCCCACAGGACAGCTAAAGAAAAGAGAACATATACTACACAGAACGGCATTAGATAAGAAGGCTTCCTTCCACCTACCCCACAAGCAGATACCCATGGGAGAGAACTGTAGGCTCCAGGGACTATTGGTACTATCCATCAAAGTCAAAAGAACATTTCTCACCACGCAGCAGCAAAAAAGCCTGTCTGAGTTGATTTGCAGTTGAAGTGTTGATTCACACAGTCAATATTATTCTGGGTAGTGCATAACCCAAATAATGAATTCCGATACAGAGCGAGAATAATGCATTTTTTACTTAAAAGCAGTTTCAAGGTTTGATTGACAGCCGTTAGTCCCTTCTGTATACTCTTCTTAGAAAGCCTCCTTTGGCTCACCCTTTCCTCGCCCATGTCCCAAATGGCACCCTATTCCCTACATAGTGCACTACTTAGGGAATGGGTGCCATTTGGGACGCGGCCCTGATCTCATGCCTTTCTGAACAGAATCCTGAATTGAATTACACTACCGTTCAAAAGTTTGGGGTCACTTTAAAATAACATCTGCTGATGCTCCAGATACTCAACTAGTCTAAAGAAGGCCAGTTTTATTGCTTCTTTAAATCAGAACAACAGTTTTCAGCTGCGCTAACATGATTGCAAAAGGGTTTTCTAATGATCAATTAGCCTTTTAAAATTATAAACTTGGATTAGCTAACACAACGTGCCATTGGAACACAGGAGTGATGGTTACTGATAATGGGCCTCTGTACGCCTATGTAGATATTCCATAAAAAATCTGCCGTTTCCAGCTCCAATAGTTATTTACAACATTAACAATGTCTACACTGTAGTTCTGATCAATTTGATGTTATTTTAATGGACAAAAAAATTGCTTTTCTTTCAAAAATAAGGACATTTCTAAGTGACCCCAAACTGTTGAACGGTAGTGTAAGTGCGGCTGACTCCTGTTTAAACTTTGCATAATAAATCATTATTCAATCAATCAATCATTGATAGCAATGGGGAGACTTGCACACAGAAGTCACACACTCTAGTATTTTAATGGCTTGATGTCTAAGTGGACATTCATCAGTAGCCTAGTGTCTGAGAGCTTGTTCAGACATACATTATTACACACACATCAGAGTGGTTAAAGTCCTCTGTGTTTAACTACATGTATTATTGAGTTATGGCTCATATACTGAACTGGTCTTCACCCAGCTCAGTCATCCCTCCTTTTTTCTCTTCATCTTTCTCTGTCTCTCTCTGTCTCGCTCTCTCTCAATACATCATCTGTCTGTGTCTCTGTCATCATCTGTGTTCCYTCTCATACCACTGCAGTATTGTCATGACACCCCAAAACCCTGCCTCACACACTACCACACACCTCCTCTCTCACTACCCACACACAGCTACACACACTCCCACATACAGCGACACACAGTCCCACACACTTACACACACTCACCCACCCACACGACTGATACGCTACTTTTTCTCCCTGACAATCCAGCAGATGTGTGTGTGTGTGCGAGAGAAAGTGTGCATGTATTTGCTTTTATAATGTGTGTGTGTGTGTGTGTGTGTGTGTTGAATGGTATTGGCTGTGGCGCCAGGGGAGTAGGACATTAAGACAGCTCTGCATGTAGCACTACAGGTTCATCCATGTGGGTCAGGAGAGACGGAGACTGAGATGTCTCTGCTACTGCACTCATCATCCTATCTATGGTTTCACACAACAACACACACACACACACACACACACACACACACACACCACACACACACACACACACACACACACACACACACACACACACCACACACACACACACACACACACACACACACACACACACCACACACACACACACACACACTTCTAATACTGTCTTTTATCAAAGAAAATAAAATCTGGACTTACCACAATTGTGCAGAGAAGTAGTGATGATAAGTGTTGATAGACAGTAGACACAGCCTCTGCCTTTGACAGAGAAGAACTGGAGTATTTTACAACCCGCTGAAGCTCCCATCCTGCTGTCTTCTGTCTGTGTTTGTTTTATCTGCTCCGAGTCTTTCAGTCAAAGTAGACCGCCCGCACTTTCACTGCTGCTTTCTCTCTAGAAGCCAGCGCTACAGTCACAGAGAGAGAGTGAAGAGAGAGAGAGAAGAGAAGAGAGAGAAGAGAGGAGAGAGAGAGAGAGAGAGAGAGAGAGAGAGAGAGAGAGAGAGGAGAGGAGATAGAGAGAGAGAGGTGGTCTGAGAGAGTGTGTGTAATGTGTGTGTGTATAGATTCACAGTATAGCACAAGCATCACAGTCTATCTATATGCACTGGGCAACATGCAGTCGCTACGCTACTTTGCTAATCTTCCATGGACGGACGAAGCTAATTAATGAATCCGTACGGCTTGAGGCTTTCAATAGAGAGAGAAAGAACTAGAGAGGCTGGGAGAGAGAGAGAGAGTGGAGGATGCGAGGAGTGAGAGAGATAATTAGATGAACGAAGGCGAGAGATGGAGAAGAGAGAGGAGATGAGAGAGAGAGTGAAGGAGAGTGAGAGTGAAAGAGTCGGAAGACGAAGGAATAGAGCATGAGACCGCGGGAGAAAGAGAGAACGCAGGGGAGGGAGAGTGAGAGAGAGAGAGAGAGAGAGAGAGAGAGAGAGAGAGAGAGAGAGAGAGAGAGAGAGAGAGAGAGTGTGTTGTTGTCAGTGCTATAGGAATAACGGCTGAATGATAGGCTGGTCTACACTCTTAGCAGAAAATGGTTCCAAAGGGTTCTTCAGCTGTCCACATAGGAGAACCTTTTTGGTTCCAGGTAAAACCCTTTGGGTTAGTAGAGCCCAACGTGGAAAGGGTTCTACATAGAACCCAAAAGGGTTCTTCTTGGAACCAAAAGGGTTTACCAGGAACCAAAAAGGGGTTTTCAAAGGGTTCACCAATGAGGAAGCCGAAGAACCCTTTTAGGTTGTAGATGGTTTGTAGTTGTTTTCTATATTTGTAAGGCACAGGCAGCATACTTTAGACTCAACCCAGGAAAGCACTTTCTAACATGAAGAAGCTATGCCATGCTGTGTGTGTGTGGTGTGTGTGTTGTGTGTGTGTGTGTGTGTGTGTGTGTGTGTGGTGTGTGTGTGTGTGTGTGTGTGTGTGTGTGTGTGTGTGTGTTGTGTGTGGGGTGGGGGTGTGGTGTGTGGTGGTGTGTGGGTGTGGGGGGGTGTGGTGTGGTGGGTGTGTGGTGTGGTGGTATATAACGCGTGGGCTCAGGTGAGTGCCTCAGAATGACGGGATTAATGATGCATCACCAAGTGGAAAAAGTGGGCGTTTCAGACACACACACACACACACACACACACACACACACACACACACACACACACACACACACACACACCACACACACACACACACACACACACACACACACACACACACACACACACCTGTGCACCGGCCCTATATGGGTCAGGGGCCCTCAGGTGCTAGCCCAGCAGCCTCAGGCGGTGTGTGTGTGTGTGTGGTTGTGTGTGTGTGTGTGTGTGGTGTGTGTGTGTGTGTGTGTGTGTGGTGTGTGTGTGTGTGTGGTGTGTGTGTGTGTGTGTGTGTGGTGTGCTGGTGTGTGGTGTTGTGGTGTGTGTGTGTGTGGTGTGTGTTGTGTGGACATGTTTAACTAGAATAGTAAACTTACAAAAATTTGACCAATGTGGGTTATTTTGTTGGTCCCCACCAGGCAAATGCTTTCTAAGTGGTTCAGGGTTAAGGTTAGAATTAGTGTTAGAACTAGGTTAGGGTTAGGAGCTAGGGTTAGGTTTAGGGTTAAGTTTTTTTTGTTAAGGTTAGGGTTGAGGTTAGGGTTAAGGTTAGGGTAAGAGTACGGGTTAGGGTGAATAGGATTTTGAACAGGGCTGAATTGTGTGTCCCCACAAGGTTAGCTGTACAAGACTGTGTGTGTGTGTGCGTGCGTGCGTGCGTGCGTGCGTGCGTGCGTGCGTGCGTGCGTGCCTGCGTGCGTGCGTGCGTGACCAGCCTGGATGTGGTATGACTTGCATCATGCTGCTGGATGTGCCTGTTACTCCACGAACAGTTCTGTACATACTGTACTAGTTTACCATAATGTACAACTATTGAATATTCCACATAGCTACAGACCAGGGGTATGAAAAGCAAGGCCTTCAGGTCTGTGGTGGGGCTGGTTGTCTTTTCTCCCTGGTAGTTCATTGATTAGTAATGTCACTGATTGGTCCAAAGAGTCAATCCCCTGGTGTCCCCCAGGTCTGAATCAGTCCCTGATTGGAGGGGAAGGATGACACCTTGAGGCCTGCATTTCAATAAGCCTGTTGGAGAGGGTGGATAGGATATATCATGTAAACATGCCTTCAACACAATATGTCCAGTGCATAGACCTGGCAAAGGGAGAGAGTTAGTTCCCTTGTGACTGATTGTTAAAAGCATCAAAAACATTTTTTTGTGTGTAGTTCCCATGGAAACACAGCATCCCATTCCCATGATAAGGAGTGACATTCATTGAGGCACGCACACATGTACACACGTACACCCACACACAGTATGGGGGAGAGGGACATTGGCTGGGACTGTACTGCATCAACCCCAGATGATTTTAATGAGGTCTAAAGGAAGAGGTTTCAACAATACACCACCTGGCCAAGAGAGTAACAGTAGTTATTCATATCTTTACTGCAGTCTCTAACGGGGCCACTCTCAAAGGACAAATAGTATAAAGTACTTTCTCACTACTTTGCAGATATGCGTTTTTCAATCATATGATGTAAAATATTATGATGCATKAGTTTTTACCTGCCTGAGCCATTATGATAATATGTGAGCTCAAGCGCAGATGCCAAGTCATGCATATTAACATAGTATTAATAAGTGTCAAAGTCATGCATATTAACATAGTATTAAGAGTCAAAGTCATGCATATTAACATAGTATTAAGAGTCAAAGTCATGCATATTAACATAGTATTAAGAGTCAAAGTCATGCATAGTATGAATAAGAGTCAAAGGAGTAAAAGTGGAATACAAGGATCAGGGACAAGTAGCAAGCTCAATAAGACAGGTACACTGTGGAGACTAAGTAGAGCATGAGACAACGACTACCATACAGTCCTCTTGCTTTGTGCACGCACACGTGGGGCATGTACGCAGGCACAGGCACACACATGCAATGCGCGTACGTGCGCATGACCGCGCACACACACACACTGTTTGGAAGGACATGACTAATACAGTGTTTGGCTCTCAATGTGAAGAACTCCTACGGTTTCCTTTTTTTAAAATTCAGGAATCAAAACTAGGGCGATTCAGGGTACGTGTTATTGTGCCATGTGTGTGTGTTTTGCGAGATCCATTTTATGGATTACAGTCAAGGATATTATGTTTAAATTGCTTGGGAGTTAGTTTGGACATATTATTCAGATCGGAATATGGAGCAATGAATATATATGTAATCTGTAATTTACGGGGACGAGAATATTTCCCACATCTCCCGACGTTAAAATAGTAATGCCACTGTTGCTCTGGTGCATTTAGCCTATATTCCAATTAACGCTTGTATAATGAGAACATATGGAGGATATTGGATGGAGCAGGCTAACTACTGCTCCCTTCTAGATGCGCTACTATTAAACTATTTACTCTTTGTTTGTCGATAACTTTTGTGTTGTTCACATTGCCCATTCTCCATTTCACCTCACATAATAACATATTGTCAGTTGTGTTACCTGTTGCTCCCTGGTTTCAGTGTCCTATGGTTGCTCCTGTGGTATGGGAAGTCCACGTCTCACTACCTACTGTACTGTTGGTACATACGAACTACACACAGCTATCCCTATGTGCTGCTTTCTAAAAAGAGGGTTGGCCACCCAGCACAGAACATGAGTCAGGTAACTGTAACAGAACGTTGCCTCTGAGCTCCGGTGAATTTTGGACACGCATCGATTCGGTTTGGGAGGTAGGGAGTGACAAACATATTTCTCTGAAAGGGATTTTTCTGTACTCCCATGTCTATTTTAAAAACCTTATAGACGTTTTAAGTTTCACGTTTTCGTGTGTCTGCTGCACTGATGTGACGAGTTTTGCGTTTCAAAAGCGGATACAACGCTCAGGTGTTTGTTTTTCATAGGTGGATTTTCTGCCTTTTAAAAAAATTATTCCTAAATAGAGCAGCGACAGGAGGTTTTCCCCTGCGGTATATTTCTTTATTGCAATACTCTTTTTTACCACGTCAGTTTTTTCTTTCTTTCGTTTTTAAATATTTAATTTGCAACCACCGACAACGCCGAGTGGCCACGTTGGAACAAACAGGTAAGTGTCTGCAATAATATTATTAGCCAACACCTTTCGATTTCAACGTTTCTTTGCRTTTGTTTTCTACTGAATTTGAAAGTTAGAAAAGTTAGTAAACGTCCTTGGGTTGACACCTTTTGAACTCGTGCCAACTCGMGCTAAAAATGTGATCCTTGTGCGCAAGCAACGACAGGCCTGGCTGCAAGCTGATGATTTGCAACGTGCTTGACCTCTGTAAACCATTAAGCCACACATTCACTAAATAATTATAGAATCATAGTTACATTTGGTCCCATCTTATRTGTTGATATATTCATTCATCAGCTTAGAAATTAACTTGACAYTGAGTGTGGAAAGTCACAAAGAGGCCTCATAGAAAAAAAACATTTGGAAGGAGAGGTTATAGAATATTGCCAAAATGATGTTGAGCTTTTCCATATCAATTCGAGTTATTTCACAGATCTCCCACATTTCTAGAGGGTACATTCAGAAATCARGATACACTTGAATGGAGTATTTAAATACAGAGAACATAATATACCTCAAAGGGACGGCTAAATGTAGCTCATTATAACCTAGTTAATTAATGCGTTCTGGGATGACGGAACATATTGGGCCAGCTTTCTATCGCGGAGACTAGAGCATTAAGGCCTAGTCTGCTGTTGCACCACCTACACACACCACCAATATTGTACACACACAACATAGCTGACACGCTAAACTACCCGTCTAAGAGAATCCCTTGGCTCACTGATTATATATACTGCGAAAAAAGGGACTGTTAGATGTAGGAACTGACTTGCATAATATGTGAACACATACGGTATGTTCCTACTAGTGTGCTGAGACACATGGACTGTGTGTTATTTCTATATCTTCTTGCCCATGTGATGTTCAATGCACAGAGTTGCTCATCTAATCTGCTGCATTGTGAACTGCTGAGGTGACGTCATTATGTAGACCAAGCCTGGTCTCATTCTGAGAGAGAAGCCAGGGCTTTAACCTGAGTCATCTAAAACCACCAGCATATAGATCTGCTTAGCTGGCACAAGAGACATGCACGTGGGGGGAAGGACCCCAGGTTACAGGTCTCCAGGGAGGTACTCTTTAAAGTCTTCCTTCGCTGAACCCCCTAGGTCCTAACTGTGTGTGTGCTAGCCCAAGGGTGGCATAAACATAATTGAACCCTGACTCATTTTGTTTCTAGGAAGTAGTATGGTGTTCAGTTCACTCTTTAAGTCCCTATAACCAGGGCATATTCATTACTGCACATTGTAGCTTTCTGTTTTGCAACAGAAAATCAAAAAACAATGTTTCTTAATGGACAAATTCAGGTAGTTACTCCCTGTTTCAGATGTTTTTCTTCCGTTTGGTATCTAGTGACCATCCTGGTCTCAGAGCATTTTTTATTTCTGGACGTAAATTCGAAACACTTCATTTAGTCAGATGTTTCGTATGGTGTATGCGTTTGTGAATGTCATCATCTATATCGTATGGCTCCAGGTCATCTATAAGTCTTTGCTAGGTAAAGCCCCGCCTTATCTCAGCTCACTGGTCACCATAGCAACACCCACCCGTAGCACGCGCTCCAGCAGGTATATTTCACTGGTCATCCTCAAAGCCAACACTTACTTTGGCCGTCTTTCCTTCCAGTTTTCTGCTGCCAATGACTGGAACGAATTGCAAAAATCACTGAAGCTTGAGTCTTATATCTCCCTCTAACTTTAAGCATCAGCTGTCAGAGCAGCTTCCGATCACTGTACCTGACATAGCCAATCTGTAATAGCACACCCAACTACGCTCATCCCCATCTTGTTACTTATCCTCTTGCTCTTTTGCACCCCAGTATCTCTACTTGCCATCATCATCTGCACATCTATCACCTCCAGTGTTGATGCAAATTTGATTATTTCGCCTCCATGGCCTATTTATTGCCTTACCTCCCTAATCTTTAACATTTGCACACACTGCACATAGATTTTTCTATTGTGTTATTGACTGTACGTTTGTTTATGTGTAACTTTGTGTTGTTGTTTTTGTCGCACTGCTTTGCTTTATCTTGGCCAGGTCGCAGTTGTAAATGAGAACTTGTTCTCAACTGGTCTACCTGGTTAAATAAAATATGTTACAAATTTATATTTGTACAATATGTTACGAATTTGCTAAACGTATATGTTAAGAATTCCAATATGTTGTGGCTAATGTTAGCTAACTGGCTAACATTAGATAGGCTACGGTTTAGGGTTTAAAGCTAAAAATAGTAAGTAGGTAGGTTCACAAAATTGTGTTGAGGAACACAAAAGGCCACTCTAAATTGGCAGTTGTCACACAACACAATACCACAGATGTCCCAAGTTTTGAGGAAGTGTACAATTGTCATGCTGACTGCAGGAATGTCCACCAGAGCTGTTGCCAAAGCATTTTCTGTTAAATTCTCTACCATAAACTGCCTCCAACGTTGTTTTAGAAAATTTGGCAGTACGTCCAACCAGCCTCACAACCGCAGACCACGTGTATGGCGTCGTGTGGGCACAGGTGCACCCCAGCACAAAGTGCACCAGTGCGCGCCCACACGACACCATACACGTGGTCTGTGGTTGTGAGGCTGGTTGGACGTACTGCCAAATTTTCTAAAACAACGTTGGAGGCAGTTTATGGTAGAGAATTTAACAGAAATGCTTTGGCAACAGCTCTGGTGGACATTCCTGCAGTCAGCATGACAATTGTACACTTCCTCAAAACTTGGGACATCTGTGGCATTGTGTTGTGTGACAACTGCACAATTTAGAGGGGCCTTTTATTGTCCCCAGCACAAGGTGCACCTGTGCTATCCTCAGCACAAGGTGCAACTTTTGCTGACGGCAACGTTGTGAACAGAGTACCCCATGTTGGCGGTGGGTTATGGTATCGTCAGCATAAACTATGGAAAATGAACACAATGACATTTTATTGATGACAATTTGAATGCACTGAGATACCGTGACGGAGAATAGAAAAATAGAAGGGGGGCAAATACTTTTTCACAGCACTGTATGTATGTGTATATACTGGTGTATGTATGTGTATACTGGTGTATGTGTGTGTATATACTGGTGTATGTATGTGTATATACTGGTGTATGTATGTGTAATATACTGGTGTATGTGGTGTGTATATCCTGGTGTATGTGTGTGTATATACTGGTTGTATGTGTGTGTATATACTGGTGTATGTATGTTATATACTGGTGTAGTGTATATACTGGTGTATGTGTGTGTATATACTGGTGTATGTGTGTGTATATACTGGTGTATGTATGTGTATATACTGGTGTATGTGTGAGAGATTGGTGGGGGAGAGAGGAGGGGCGCAAAAGAAAGATGAAACTGTGAAGTAAGTGTAACCACATCAGTTGGATTTTTATCTCTGCTATCCTGCTGAAGAGAGCGAGTGTCACACTGACAAGACCGAGGGAGATAAAAACYGAGAGATAAATCATGGTGAAGGGAGAGCTGGAGTGATGAGATCTCTCTCTCCCCTGGGTGATGGATGACTAGTCTGCTGGAGGGAAATTTCTCACTGCCTCAAACACTGCCCTGCAGTGACTACGCTACCCCTCTTTCTCTCTGTTTCTCTCAAACACAATGTTCCCCTCTATTTAAATGTCTTTTTCTCTTTCTGTTTCTATATATGTCTCTTTTTCTCTACCTCTTTGTTTCCATTTTACTGTCTCTCTTCCAATTCCTCTATCGTTGTCTATTTCTTTCTTCCAATTCCTCTATCGTTGTCTGTTTCTCTCTTTCTCTTTCATTCCTTCTCGCAGGTTCTGTTCTGCTCACTTACATAACAGTTCCTGTAAATGACATTGACTAATTATTACCATTAGAAGTACTGTAGCAGAGATCCCATGCTCTCTACACTATAGTACATATAACTCCAGTGATCTGTCTCATCAGTTTGTGTGATGTCAGTCTGCTTTGTCTTTCATACCTGATCTTAGAGGCTCCCCAGACCCCAGGTGTTTGTGGTATGTGTAAGTGGGAATCTTTTTGTGTCTCCGTATTCTTTTCACCACACAACCGTTGTTTGTCAGTGTCTGGACTTTGTCCGGGAAGGTAGTGTGAACTGGAGAAGGTACAGTTTACATTTTGTGTGTCTCCCACTGTCTAGAATCATGTGACAGTGACCCAACAAAATAAAAAGTACTCTTTTGAAAGGTTTACTTTCTCCTATACCCACAGTACAAACCCCTCCTCCACACCTGCTGGCAAGGCAACACTACAGACCACATAAAACACCAAGACAATTATGTGACACTTTAAATCATGTATTATTGATGTCGAGGTAATGGTCTGGGGGTGATAATATAAACAAGGAAATGGGGCCTATTCTGACATGATAAAGTCAGCTGTTTAGCTCTTAGTAATTACCTAGCCCTTCATCATAGCGAGCAACCCATGAAACTGGTGTGTGTGTGGGAGGGCAAGTCCAAGGTAAKGGAATTACGCTGACTCAGGTTTTTCACTTTAAAATGTATGCCAAACAAAACCAATGATTTCAAAGTTAAAGAAACCATACAGCTCTATGTACAATGACTACTTTTAACAATTTCCACAGAAAGAAACACAAAAACACATTTACTTGAACAGTGCAGATGCACAATTTGGTAACAGAATTGCGGTTTGTGTGGTACAAACTGTAATTCTTTTACCAAACTTTGCACATTTTATCGTGGAATTGCCCAGTAGTAGTAGTTTTACCTGAGACCCTAGTTAAGGAAGCTATTCCAGGCAACTGATTTATGATGGGGAGGAGAGGCCAATTTAAGGTTGTCACAATGTTTATCTAACCTTAACTGTCTTTGCTATCTAACAATGATAGTAGCCGTTGAGACTGCTTTTTACTGCAGTGTTTGTGTGTGTGTGTGAGCAGTGCTTACTCAGTGTAAGGTAGAGGAGCCTGGTTTGTGAATGAGGTTTTTGATCAATGGGCATTTCAGCTGCCCGCAGGTTGTCATGACGCCAAGAGGTTGCCATGGTGTGAAAGGGCTGACTTGTCTTATGGGTGTGGACTAACCTAAGCCTCTTTTTTGGCTTTGAGTCAGTGTCGTTGGTATGGTCTCTTGTCTACAATAGAATCATTCACTACATTGTACAACATTAGCTGATAGTTTGCTCATCGTGATAAGGACTCTTATTTTGGAGTCTCCTTTGAATACTATTTGCATGATCACCTACTGTTTGTTAGATATGTGCTCGCGTGGCCAGGCACGCTTAATCTGTGCAAGCAGTGTTAAATACCAATGCAACTGCCATGTTAGGATGTCTGGGGGTGCAACCTGACGTCAGACATCGGTCTAATATATGGTATCTGTTTGCGTCAGGTTGCTTAGGCCACACCCACCACCCCGAGATTTGGCTTAGCCACACCCACCACCCCGAAGATGTTTGCTTAGGCCACACCCACCACCCCGAGATGTTTGGCTTAGGCCACACCCACCACCCCTGAGATGTTTGCTTAGGCCACACCCACCACCCCTGAGATGTTTGCTCTAGGCCAACCCACCACCCCTGAGATGTTTGCTTAGGCCACACCCACCACCCCTGAGATGTTTGCTTTAGGCCACACCCACCACCCCTGAGATGTTTGCTTAGGCCACACCACCACCCCCGAGATGTTTGCTTAGGTCAGTGGTAGCCTACGACAGTTAATAACATGGTGACTCAGATTTAAACGTTCCACTCAGACCAGATCAGATGGGTGATTTGACACAAGCTGAGGTCAAAGGTCACTCTTAGTTCCTCAGCACTGTGAGCTGGGTCACCAGTACACCAGGGTCAGGAGTGACTGTGTGGGATACCATGGTATGTCTGCATACCAGAGACATCTCTTTAGGCAATGTGTACTCCCCTTAGATTCCCAAGGTTTTGTCAACATGGCTAGATTCATAAAGACATGCTGTGGAATCACAGCCCCAGATGGCAAGCATACGTTGGCCGAGAGACGAAACCCAACGTTGGCCTTTGGAGGGATACCATACTCTAAATCCCACTGTTGTTTGACTTTCCTTATTAATCCAATCACCCATATATTTCTCTGATTAACAATCCCACAGAAGAGGGTGATGTATTGTCTCTCATTTCCTCCTCCAGTGGGTTAGAATGGGACTATGTTTGTCCTGTTGAATGGACTATGTTTGTCCTGTTGGAATGGACTCTGTTTGTCGGTTGGAATGGGACTACATGTTTGTCCTGTTGGAATGGGACTGTGTTTGTCTGTGGAATGGACTATGTTTGTCCTGTTGGAATGGGACTGTGTTTGTCCGGTTGGAATGGGACTATGTTTGTCCGGTTGGAATGGGACTGTGTTTGTCCGGTTGGGGACGGGACTGTTTGTCCGGTTGGAATGGGACTGTGTTTGTCCGGTTGGAACGGGCTGTGTTTGTCCGGTTGGAATGGACTTGTTGGAACGGGACTGTGTTTGTCCGGTTGGACAGGGACTGTGTTTGTCCGGTTGGAATGGGACTGTGTTGGAGATCGGGACTGTGTTTGTCCGGTTGGAATGGGACTGTGTTTGTCCGGTTGGAATGGGACTGTGTTTGTCCGGTTGGACAGGGACTGTGTTGTCCGGTTGAACGGGACTGTGTTTGTCCGGTTGGAATGGACGTGTTTGTCGTTGAACGGACTGTGTTTTGTCCGGTTGAACGGGACTGTGTTTGTCCGGTTGGACGGGACTGGTTTGTCCGGTTGGACGGGACTGTGTTGTCCGGTTGGAACGGACTGTGTTTGTCCGGTTGGAAAGGGACTGTGTTTGTCCGGGGGGTTTTTTGGACGGGACGTGTGTTTGTCCGTTGGGACGGGACTGTGTTTGTCCGGTTGGGACGGACTCTGTTTGTCCCGTTGGAACGGGACTCTGTTTGTCCGTTGGAACGGGACTCTGTTGTTCCGGTTGGGACGGGACTCTGTTTGTCCGGTTGGAACGGGACTCTGTTTGTCCGTTGGAAACGGGACTCTGTTTGTCCGTTGGAACGGGACTCTGTTTTGTCCGTTGGAACGGGACTCTGTTTGTCCGTTGGAACGGGACTCTGTTGTCCCGTCTGGAACGGACTCTGTTGTCCGGTTGGACGGGACTCTGTTTCGTCCGTTTGGAACGGGACTCTGTTGTCCGTTCGACCTTTGTCCGGTTGGAACGGGACTCGTTTGTCCGTTGGAACGGGACTCTGTTTGTCCGTTGGAACGGACTCTGTTGTCCCGTTGGAAACGGACTCTGTTTGTCCGGTTGGAACGGGACTCTGTTTGGTCCCGTTGGACGGGGACTCTGTTTGTCCGTTGGGACGGGACTCTGTTTGTTCCGTTGGAACGGGACTCTGTTTGTCCGGTTGGGACGGGACTCTGTTGTCCGTTGGGGACCTGTTTGTCCGGATTGGAACGGGACTCTGTTGTCCCGTTGGAACGGACTCTGTTTGTCCGTTGGAACGGGACTGTGTTTGTCCGTTGGAACGGGACTCTTTTGTCCGTTGGAACGGACTCTGTTTGTCCCGTTGGAACGGGACTCTGTTTGTCCGGTTGGAACGGGACTCTGTTTGTCCCGTTGGAACGGGACTCTGTTTGTCCTGGTGATGATGAGGAATGTTGACGTTAAACATTAACAACGGTTGTCTGTTCTGCAGATGGAGCACATCTATTCAAGGACTTTGTCTCTGTTTCAGAAGTAGGGTAAGAGTCACTGTGACCTGGCTGAAATGGTCCTTCGTTTAGATGAGGTTTCTCTGTTATCTTAGCTTAGACTCGTTAGCTTAGCTGCTAGGCCCCAAGGCAAACATTATTCCTGGTCTTCACCAATGATAACAGTGGAGATGAGACTAGCCAGATACACCAGTCCTGGTTAACCTTATCCAAACCCTGTTTCAGAGTTACACAGATATGCATGCATGCATGCATGCAGGCACACACACACACACCACACACACACACACACACACACACACACACACACACACACACACACAACACATGCGTATAATCCTTTACACACACACACACAGACATAACAGGGGAAACCACTGAAGCAAGCCAGTACATGTCACACCTCACAGAGCTGGGATGAGACTACTGCTGCTGCTGCAGCTGCACCCAGACAATGTTAGGCGGAGGTGACTCAATATTCTCATTACAGAACAGCCCAAAATAGTTTGATCAAAAGTAGGTCAAATGACAGAACCATACAATATCATATCCTATTGTCTGTGTGAGCAGCTAGGTTTAGGTGTGTTAGGCTTGTTTGTATTATGCTCGCGTGTGTGAGAATACACGTGGCCCTGTGTATATTCAACGAGCTGGTTTGACATGTCATTTTGTGRTTTAACTGATGGAATCAGTGATGACAAAGGGGATAATAAGTAGGGATGTCAGTTCTCAGAAACATCTGAACGTCTCTGGCGACAATTGGAAATCATGTGTGTGTGACATGTTTGTGCTGTGAGGCAGCCCGAGGTGTCTTGTCAGAACAGGTGTCTCATCCTGGCCCCCTGTTAGTCTCTTGATCTTATTCTCTCTTGCGCTCGATCGCTCTCTCTCTCCCTTGCTCATGCTCTCTCGCTCTCTCCCTTGCTCACTCTGTTTCTCTCTGACACTTTCAATTCAAGAAACAAAGTTTATTGATGTGGAAAGTGTAGCAACTTACAAAGTCAAACATTTTGCCAAAGCAAACGTGTAAGAACATTTTCAAGAAAGAATTAATATGTACCCAGCAGTTCTATCTCCGACTCCTCCCCTATCCGACTCCTCCCCCTCTCCTGGTTATGTCAATCAACTGGTGCTTCACCGTGTGTGTGTGTGTGTGTGTGTGTGTGTGTGTGTGTGTGTGGTGCGATTTGTGTTACCTGTCAGGTTGTGTTTAAACAGTGGTTCTAGATACGAGACCTACATGCTGACCTTTCACCCRTCTCTCACCTCTATATATACACACACTCCCACATTTCCTGACGATATAGAGCCTGACATATGAGTGCTTATGATTAACTCAAATAAGCCACACACACACATACACACACACGTATCGCACGTTATCACAGACATATCAGTGTTTCAACAGCATGTCGTGTCCTGCTCTGTCTCAGTAGAATGTTGTTGTCCTCTCATCTCTTGTTCGCTCTCTCTCTCATGGCTTAGTCTTAGACAGTCAGCATGGCTTACTCTGCAACTACATAGAACCCTCAGCTCTCTGCCTGTCAATGGCAAAAGTTACACTTTTTTTTGTCTGGTACTTTATCCTTTTAACTCCCCTCAATTCACTGAATGTGTCCCAATGCCACACTATTCCCTACGTAATACACTACTTTGACCCAGGCCCATAGTGCACTACTTTTGACCAGAGCTCTATGTAGGCAATGGGTTGCCATTGACAGTGTAGCTCAGATAGTTCAGCTGGTAATTCCCCTCAGAGATGTGTTCAGTAGGCCAGGCTTAGAGAGCTGCCTCCAGGGTTGAGGGATCAGGTAGGCAGTGAGCGAAGGGATGGTGMGTGTGTTGTACCTTAGTGTTCCATGACTGCACCAGTGGAGGATATTGCAGAGAGCGCGGTGGAGGAGGAGAAGCCTGGCCCCTGGACAAACAGAGACACTATTGTGTGTGTGTGTGTGTGCGGTACTCAAAGGAGCACCTGACAGAGGGGGCATTGATGCACCCTGGGCTGAGACTCCTTACAGCCCAACACTATGAAGAGGAGGAAACATCCCACACAAACCTACATGTTATTTGTCATGTGATGTACTGTATAATGAATTACTGTGCACTCCAAGCACTGTTGCAGATAATGATGCAATACTGAAATAATCAAGTGGTGTGTGTGAAGGAAGTCATTGAATCCACTAGACATTGGTTGTGTGGGGTAACTTGATAAATGACTAAGAATAGTGATCTGTAGTTTACTTTGGTAATCCCTGCCACACTCCCAGTCTGTTCACTGTTGACACTGGGCTGCTATTGCAGCATACACATACATACAAACACCGCTCAATAGGAATGCAGTGTTTTCATTCCCCTGACCCAGCCTGTCACAGAGAAATTATAGTGGGCAGTGTGCTGTTGGATCTGGCCCAAGCAAACACCATAGATTCCTGTCATCACACACACACACAATATATATACAGTGCCAGTCATAAGTTTGGACACACCTACTCGTTCAAGGGCTTTTCTTTATTTTCACTATTTTATACTTTGTAGAATAATAGTGAAGACATCAACTATGAAATAACACATGTAGTAAAGAAAAAAGTGTTAAACAAATCAAAATATATTTTAGTTTCTTCAAATTAGCCACCCTTTGCCTTGATGACAACATTGCACACTTGGCATTCTCTCAACCAGCTTCACCTGGAATGCTTTTCCAACCATCTTGAAGGAGTTCCCACAAATGCTGAGCACTTGTTGGCTGCTTTTCCTTCACTCTGTAGTCCAACTCATTCCAAACCATCTCAATTGGGTTGAGTTCGGGTGATTTGTGGAGGCCAGGTCATCTGATGCAGCACTCCATCACTCTCCTTCTTGGTCAAATAGCCCTTACACAGCCTGGAGGTGTGTTTTGGGTCATTGTCCTGTTGAAAAACAAATGACAGTCCAACTAAGCGCAAACCAGGTGGGATGGCATATCTCTGCAGAATGCTGTGGTAGCTATGCTGGTTAAGTGTGCCTTGAATTCTAAATAAATCACTGACAGTGTCACCAGCAAAGCACCATCACACCACCTCCTCCATGCTTCACGTGCAGAGATCATCTGTTCACCTACTCTGCGTCTCACAAAGACACGGCGGTACACAGCTAGCGTGGTTAACGTTTACTTTGGTTGGCATGGCTTCAGTGCAAACACTCCCAGAGCCTTGGTGTGCAACACACACAGTGGTTAAAAGGATGTATATTTTGCCCTGTGGGAGGCTACCTGGTGTGCTGCTGCCCCCCTCCTTCGCCTCCGAGCGTTCTCTGCGGGAACAGGTGGTTGTAAGCGGGGCGTAGCCTATGTTATGCATAGACGGGGCCAGGTGCCACTATCACCAACCATATTTCCCTTAAATGTTTTAATTATTTTGTTGGTAAGGCTGTGTGTTATATTACTAAAGCATTGGTAAACAGCAGAGGCAGAACCTAATAAGGGCCATTTGAAGGCTGTTCCAGAGAAGGCTGCAATATAGCCAATACATTCCAGCACATGGACAGCGGTCAGAAATGTAACCCGTATAAGTCGATCGAACACACCGAATGCACAATCGATCAAGAAACACCTATTTTATCTGCAAATAATAGGCAATAGGCCTATATTATACAACATAAATATAATAGACAATCTCTCGACAGAAAACCGAAACACAGCTATTCTTCAAACCTGGCCAAGAATACAGCGCAAAGCAGTTTGACACATACAACACAGAGTTACACATGGAATAAAAAACATACAATCAATAATATAGTAGGAAGAAAATATATATACAGCATGGTGCAAACGAGGTAGGATAAGAGAGGTAAGGCAATAAAATAGGCCTGGTGGCGAAGTTATTACAATATAGCAATTAAACACTGGAATGGTGAAGTGTGCAGAAGATGAATGTGCATAGAGATACTGGGGTGCAAAGAGCTAGATAAATAAATAATAAATAAATAAATACAGTATGGGGATGAGGTAAGATGGATGGGCTAATTTACAGATGAGTATGTACATGGTGCAGTGATTGTGAGCTGTCCTGAGCAGCTGG
The DNA here is from genome assembly GCF_002910315.2 of Salvelinus sp. IW2-2015. Taxonomy (NCBI): domain Eukaryota; kingdom Metazoa; phylum Chordata; class Actinopteri; order Salmoniformes; family Salmonidae; genus Salvelinus; species Salvelinus sp. IW2-2015. The sequence goes on along the minus strand of NW_019944275.1, from coordinate 21,750 downwards.
TGCTTAAACTAGTGAGGGGTAAGAGTCTCCATCTTAGTGATTTTTGCAGTTCGTTCCCGTCATTGGCAGCAGAGATGGAAGGAGATGGCCCAAAGGAAGATTGGCTTTTGGGGGTGACCAGTGAGATATACCTTGCTGGAGCGCGTGCTACGGGCGGGTGCTGCTATGGTCGACAGTGAGCTGAGATAAGGCGGCTTTACCTAGGCAGAGACTTCTAGATGATCATGGGCCAGTGGGTTTGGCGACGAGTATGGGAGGAGGTAGGGCCAGCCAACGAAGAGCGTACAGGTCACAGGGAGTGGGATAGTATATGGGCCTTGGTGACAAAAACGGATGCACTGTGATGACTGCATCAGTTTGCTGAGTAGAGTGTTGGAGGCTATTTTTGTAAAATGAGCATATCGAAGTCAAGGATCAGAAGAGACGGTTAGTTTTTACGAGGGTATGTTTGGCAGCGATGAGTGAAGGAGGCCTTGTTGCGAAATGAAGCCAATTCTAGATTAATTTTTGGTTTGGAGATTTTCAATGTGAGTCTGGAAGGAGCGTTCTACAGGGTCTAACCAGACCACCTAGGTTTTGTAGTTGTCCACACTATTCTAATGTCAGAATCGTTTTGTATGACGACTTCCATTTTAGCAAACCCTAGTCTGCAGACTAAAACCATTTCTTTTCAAGTGCGCTGAAAACAAACATCATCCCTCTCGTCCTCCTGACACCTTAACAGCACAGTCCTTGGTGAGGGCCTTCATTACATCCACATATCGTATCTCGAGGCGGTCAAGGGAACTCATATCTAGAGATGGGTCACCACCCGCTGGTCGTTTAGAGTTCACTTTTCTTTCTGGTGAACTCAATCCAAACCACTCAACACTTGACCATCTTCTTTATGCTATGCCGAAGAATGGTGTATAAAACAGTTCAACAGCATCATAAAATGTTTCAATCTCTGCACATTCTTGACAGAGTTTGTCATGTACAGAGTTTGCAATGCACATAACAGCAAGCGGCTCTTTTTGTTATATTCTGGCCGGCAACCCCGAATAGACCACGCTCATGTCTAGCAGCTCCATCAATACCCCTGCCTACGACATTTGAAATATCCAACCATTATCCTCTATGCGGCCAGCATTTTATGGTTGACAGCTCGAGCTGCTGATGTGTCCAGCAGTCTCCAGAATCCCAAACGAACTGATGGTCAGGATCTGTGGTGACATTATTTTACATCCTTATACCTCTCACATAGCGATTAAACTTGGCTTAACTGGTCTACTTGGATCATGCTGTGTGGTGTCCATAATACAAAAACTATATCATTATTTACTTTATTTTTTATTTATTTAAATGGGTCTTCCTGCACTCTCCCTGAAATGTCCACAGTTCAACTTGTTGGCAAGATATAAATCAGCTTTCATTTTGATTTGAGGGACTGAGATAGTTACGGATACCTGATGGCATTTCTAAGGTATTTCAGAACTGGGTCGTCAAATGAACACGAGTTGAATTTTCCTGGAGAAACTTCCCACTGTTGGCTGCACCAGCTTTTCAACAGTGCCCTCAACGCCAAATTACTGATGCAATGTGTGAAGTACTATTAAACTATGTGCTCAAGACACCTGTTGCCGAAATTGCTGCTTACGCACGGCCTTTTCTCCATTTCTGCTCAAAGGTGCATTGAGCTTCCTATTGCTACTCATATACGCAAACCGGCACCCATGTTGAATCTGGGATGTCTCATGACATGCTATTTTGGATGTTAGATGCGCGCAATCTCTCACCCATTTGACCAGAGAAGAAGGGGCACTCCGATCTCACGAAAGCGCAGCAAGGCGTGCACAATACGCGCAATTAGCTTGGCTGAATACATAGCATTGTAGGGTCATTTGATTCCAGCCTTGGTTGTAGTGGTGTAATACGACTTGGAAAACACCGCCTTTCGTCACTCTCTGGGAATGGGCCAGTAGGCTTACACGAGCTAATGCACTAACGTGCCGTTTAACATTTTTTTGCATCCACATTTGTTGCATTAATGCTCCCTGTCAGTTGGATTGGTTAAACAAAGGCATCTGTCCCATCCACTGTTTCCTCAGCCGCCAACGATTCTAGCTCGCCCGCCCTCTTCTCCCCGCCCGGGGAATAGCTTGTCCAGCCGTTTGTGCTCAGGGTCATAATCCCCGATACCGACAACCAGTATCCTCCTCTGTCACAGTTGCCTCTCTTCTCTGGCAGGATTGACACACACGCTTGGCCGTGGTCACTTGAACCCGTAAAAGCTGCTGCTGGCGATAAGAAACTACATCCTCTTCTGGTCCGCTACATGGCTGTGCAAAGCAATGGCTGCACTTGAAAAATGAAACAATTTTGATTCTTGCTTGCTTCTCATTTGTGTGCCTCCTCTTTTGGGTCCAACTTTTTAAATCCGTAATTTTTTATCTCTCGACTGTCTTTATAATTTTAGGCCGTTGTCTCTTGATAGCTAGCTCAATTGCTTGCTGAAACACGATGACAGACAACACGCTTTGAGAGTATTGCACAATGAGTCCCGAAAATCATTTACTTATCTTAAACTTGGTATTGATACTGTGAATAATATGATTTTTTAGCAGTTTAAATGGATTTATTGTCATGCAATACATAAAAAATTCACGCTGACTTATGTAGTCGGCAAGAAAAAAATGTTGTTTGTTGAAACCATCAGCGGGTCATTTATCATATAGCCACTTTAAAGAAAAGATCTTCTCGTCAAACCGTAGACTGATGGACCCGCGCCAACTTAATACTGGGCATGGTGGGGCGGTAATTCAAGATGACAATAGGGGGCCCTGGTGCGCGGACCACTCTGCGTGCGTACGGGCCTGGTACGGGCCCTGGTGCGACCGCACCGGCCTGAGCTATGCACTGAGAGCAGGGGGTTATATGGTTATATCGGAGCATTCTTCCTAGAGGTGCGCCACCAATGTCGGTCTCTCACAACACCCGGTTACTCAGAGTAATAGGTTATGGACGTGTGACATGCACAATACACATTGAGGGTGGACGTGTTGGGGGTTGTGTCAACAAGCATGCAGCATGAGCACACAGACAGTATGAAGGTTTAGTCCAAGCCAGACCAAGACCGTAAAGTGAGGGGTTTCCTAGTCAAGTCTCAGATCAATATGATGGGGTAGGTGGTAAAAGGCTAAATTAGTCCCATTACAGTGACATACCGTGGCGATCAAAAGAGTTCAGCCAGCACACTGACACAATACCCCCGTGTTGCCGTCGGCGACCGACGCAGCACGACACCTTCAAAGCATGATGTTTTCTGGCTCCATTTCCTCCCGACATTGGAGTTAGAGAGGGACAGAGACCGGGCCCCCCCCCCCTGACCTGTGGAGGTTTTAAAACAGGGAAACCACACACACACACACCGTTTGGTCAAAGTAAGCACAGGTACGAGGTGATATTGTAGTGGAGCATCTCACACTACTCAATTAGCACAGTAATGGTAAAGTAAATAGAACAAGTATGGCTTCATTCACATGTTGATGATTTCAGGGTGCAAGACAAGAGTTGTACAGTAGTGGCTAAAGCATAAGCAGACTGGTATGCTACCAGGCTATCCACTAGTAACCCAGGGTTTCTGATCTGGCAGCTAGTAAGCTACTAAGGGTGTCATAGCCAATGGGAATAAGACAATGGAATCACACACTGGAGGTTGCACTTGGAGCACTACGCATTGCACTGAAGGTTGGGTCCACTTGGACTGAAGATGAGATGTAAAAAGGGCTCACTTGTTGCATGGAGACAGAGTTAAATCCAATCTAGAGGTGTGAATAAGTCATATTTTAAGTCTGACACGGCCAGAGGCCAGTATTTATTATCCGAGAGGATCTTCACAAATCAGAAATTATCTGGGCTCTACGCCCCTAGCCTCTGGGATGGAAGTGCGAACTGTGCCTCGACTAGCCTTGACTGGGCACCTCTTGTCGCACAGAAAGGAGTCCGGTCTGTGTGTGAATGTGAGAGAGATGTGTTGTGGGATTAAGGTGCGTGTGTGTCTGTGGGGGGGGGGGGGACGACAGGCTTCAGCAACCCAACACAACAAGACAGCCTTTCAAAGGATGCGAAATAGCACCATGGGCCAACAAATTAAAATTAAGAATCAAAGGCTTCTTCCTCCTCTGAATCAATAATATCAGATTCAGGGAATATCTGTGTCAGACACACCGCTACAGTCCAAGGCCATTGGAAGCTGGCATCGCATCTCTCTCCTGTTTTGGGCAAGAGGAGAGCACACACGATTTTAACCAGGAGCGTCTCCAGATGAATCGGCGCCGAGCCATCCAAGTCACAAAGACCAGAGCTCACACACATCCGCTGCTGTTGTTATTGGCTGCAGTCAAGGAGTTGATTGAAATAGAACCCACCAATCATAACATAGAGTTGCCTGGAAAGAGTCCTCATTCTTTAGTTGTAAGAAAATAATCAAAGGCAATTCCTCTGTGTGTGTGTGTGTGTGTACACTCAATCATAGAGTCTATAGCTTGAAGGGGCGATTTGTTGCAAAGTGCTTTTGTCATCACCCATAGATTTTCAGTTCCTACACGAGGTCAGTCTAGTAGAGAACCCTCTTTGTCATGGTTGTGCTGCTGTTTAGATACAGACACCAACCTAGGAGGACAGATAAAATCAATCATAGTGTTGCGAGTGTGTGTGAGAGAGATGAGAAGAGCGTGTACGTGCCGAGTGTGTCGATATACAGTACAAGTCAAATTTGGACACCTAACTCATTCAAGGGTTTTTCTTGAATTTTACTATTTTCTACTTGTAGAATTATAGTGAAGACATCAAATATGACATAACACATGATATGGAAGAAAAAAAGTTTAACAATCAAAATATATTTCATATGAGATTCTTCAAGTAAGCCACCCTTTGCCTTAATGACAGCTTTGCACACTTGGCATTCTCTCAACCAGCCTTCAGTGAGGTGTCACCTGAACATTTCAAATAACAGATGTTCCATGTTAAATTTTATTTTGTGGATTTCTTTCCTTCTTATTTTGTTGAGCCAATCAGTTGTGATGTGACAAGGTAGTGGGTAGTATACAGAAGATAGCCCTATTTGGTAAAATACAAGTTCATATTATGGCAAGAACAGCCTCAAATAAAAACAAAGAAACGAGAATCCATCATTACTTAAGACATGGTCAGTCAATACGGAACATTTCAAGAACTTTGAAAAAAAACCTCAAGTGCTATGATGAAACTGGCTCTCATGAGGACACCACAGGAAAGGAAGACCCACAGTTACCTCTGCTGCAGAGGATTAAGTTCATTGGAGTTACCAGCCTCAGAAATTTCAGCCCAAATAATGCTTCAGAGCTCAAGTAAAGACACCAGCATAACATCAACTGTTCAGAAGGAGACGGCGTAAATCAGGCCTTCATGGTCGAATTTGCTGCAAAGAAACCACTACTAAAAGGAGCACCAATAAGAAGAGACTTGCTTGGGCAAAACACATTTTGGTTCGCA
>NW_019944275.1:0-8787 GCF_002910315.2 Salvelinus sp. IW2-2015 | reverse complement strand
AAGAGAGAGATAATGGAATCGTCGTCTACAAACGATTCTGACTTAGAATATGTGGACAACTAAAAATACCTAGGTGTCTGGTTAGACTGTAAACGCTCCTTCCAGACTCACATTAAACATCTCCAAACCAAAATTAAATCTAGAATTGGCTTCCTATTTCGCAACAAGGCTCCTTCACTCATGCTGCCAAACATACCCTCGTAAAACTGACCGTCCTTCTGATCCTTGACTTCGGAGATGTCATTTACAAAATAGCCTCCAACACTCTACTCAGCAAACTGGATGCAGTCTATCACAGTGCCATCCGTTTTGTCACCAAGGCCCATATATCACCCACTACCCTGTGACCTGTACGCTCTCGTTGGCTGGCCCTCGCTCCATACTCGTCGCCAAACCCACTGGCTCCATGTCATCTAGAAGTCTCTGCTAGGTAAAGCCCCGCCTTATCTCAGCTCACTGGTCACCATAGCAGCACCCGCCCGTAGCACGCGCTCCAGCAGGTATATCTCACTGGTCACCCCAAAGCCAATTCTTCTTTGGCTGCCTCTCCTTCCAGTTCTCTGCTGCCATGACTGGAACGAACTGCAAAAATCACTAAAGATGGAGACTCTTACCTCCCTCATTAGCTTTAAGCACCAGCTGTCAGAGCAGCTCACAGATACTGCACCTGTACATAGCTCATCTGTAAATAGCCCATCCAATCTACCTCATCCCCATACTGTATTTATTTATTTATTTATTTATCTTGCTCCTTTGCACCCCAGTATCTCTACTTGCACATTCATCTTCTGCACATTCCACATTCCAGTGTTTAATTGCTATATTGTAATAACTTCGCCACCATGGCCTATTTATTGCCTTACCTCTCTTATCCTACCTCGTTTGCAATGCTGTTATATATTTTTTTCTACTATATTATTGATTGTATGTTTGTTTTATTCCATGTGTAACTCTGTGTTGTATGTGTCAAACTGCTTTGCTGTATCTTGGCCAGGTTGAGAATAGCTGTGTTTCGGTGTTTCTGTCGAGAGATTGGTCTATATATTTATGTTTTATAATATAGCCTATTGCCTATTATTTGCAGATAAAATAGGGTGTTTCTTGATCGATTTGTGCTTTCGGTGGTGTTGATCGACTTATACGGGTTAATTTCTGACCGCTGTCCATGGTGCTGAATGTTATTGCTATACTTGCACTTCTCTGGGAACAGCTTCAAATGTGCCCTTAGATTAGGTTCTGCTCTGCTGTTACAATGTTTAGTAATATTAACACACAGCCTTACCAACAAAATAATTAACATTTTAAGGGAAATATGGGTGGTGATATGGGCACCTGGGCCCGTCATGATTAAGATAGGCTACCGCCCCGCTATACAACCACCTGTTCCCGCAGAGAACGCTACGCTAGCAGAAACCATGTAGCCTCCCCACAGGGCAAATATACATCCTTTTACACACTGTGTGTGTTGCACACCAAGGCTCTGGGAGTGTTTGCACTGAAGCCATGCCAACCAAATAAACGTTAACCACCGCTAGCTAGTGTGGTCGGTCCAGAAGACGGGGTTTCTCACCTACTGTAGCGGATGTACACACACACACACACACACACACACACTGAACCAGTTCCTCCTCTAGACTTAACCATCCTGCTTGCGCCTCTTTCCTCTGTCAATCTCAACTAGTTGGTTGATGAACTGAACTGAGGGAACTCTCTAGGGAACTTGTTGGGGGGGATTGGAACATACTTAGTAGTTAATGTCTATGGGGGGGTCTGTGAGCGTTTCCATAGTAACAGTTACTGGTACCTCGTGTGTGTGTGTGTGTGTGTGTATATAAGTTATCGTTACTCATTGTGTATTTGTTCCTCGCGTTATTATTTCTCTCTGCATTGTTGGGAATGACCCGTATGTAAGCATTTCACTGTTAGTCTACACTTACAACTTGATTTGTAAGTGTAATTGAGTTAACAGTGTAGTGCGTAGGGACCTGGTCTGGGCGGAGTGTCTGTTACACACCGGCCCTCGTGGCGTAGAAGCATGTAGGAGATCTCCACAATTCAGTGAATACTGTGAAGACAATGGATTACGCTCTTGGACTAATACTAAGTCATTGTGTGCAAGTTTTTCTCCAACTTTCTCTCTCCCTCTCTGCTGTGTATCATCATATTGTATCTAATTATCAGACTCCGTCTATAGGGAGCTCAACAATGCTCCTCATCAAAGACGGTTTGTTTATCTCCTCACTGCTATTCCTGGCTGCCCATGAGACCGAACGTAGTCCCTACGGAGGCTCATAAGCTGGTTATAAGCTGTCATAGCCCCAATGCCTCCAAACACCAGGGAGGTTGGGGTTTGAGGGAGCTATCAGGGTTGGAGCAGAGGATAGGAACTGTGTGGAGAAGGATGAAGGGTAGGTGGTGATTGCTTGCCAGATCGCAGGTATAAACGACTGATTGTCGTGTTTTTCTAGTGGATCGGGTCCAGTCTCCAATATTCCCTTGGGAAGTAGGAAATGTCACTGTTGTTTCTACACAGTAGAAATATATCTCCTGGTCCTCTATCGATCAGTTGGTAGAGCATGGCGGTTGCAAAGCCAGGATAGTGGGTTCAATTCCTGGGACTACCCATATGTAAAATGTATGCAGGCGTGACCAAGTCGCTTTGGATAAAAGCGTCTGCTAAATGGCATATATGATCTGTTTCATTGTAGAAAACAAAGTCTCTATAATAAAGGTTGGCGGGTACAGCACATCCTCCAGGCTGTGTTCGTACGTACCAAGTCAGGCTAGTCATATTGTCCCGCTGTGTGTCAGCTGTGAGGATCCAAACATGTAGTTAGTTATTTGCCTTGTGATGCCTGAGGCCATGTCACAAGGGATACGTAATGTGAAACAACACAAGCTAGATAGAAACGTCCAGATGAATTCCCAGAAAAACAACTAAGGCTTCCAGGTATCTCAGGGTCAGAGTGCTGATCTAGGATCAGGTCCCCACCTGTCCATATAACCGTATTAATTGTGCTCTAAAAGGCTAAACTGTTCCTAGAGCAGCACTTCAACTACTTCCTAAGGTAAATGATGGATGTAACCTATAACCTTTAACCTCTTGTCTTGTCACACAGATTGAAGATGGACGAGGCAGAGAAGTACACACAGAGACTGCAGGRGATCACTGTGAGTCAAGCACCTGACACACACACAACCACACATACAGACCCYTGGAAACTAAGCACTGCTCCTTGCGCTGTCTGTCCATAGCTACTGAATAATTTACCCATAGTGCAGTGTGTCGCACCAGGCCGCCTCCCTCAGCCCAGTAAAACAACGCCACAGTATTTCCATGGAGACGCAGTGACTATTATAGGATGGCTACCTCTCTAGGATAATGGTGACAGGTTTGACCAGGTGTTCTCTCTTTATTACCTCTCCACCTCTTCTTTCTGTTTTCTCTTTATTCTCCCTCTGTTTCTTTTTTTTCCTCTTTGTTTATCACTCAACCTCTCTCACTGTCTCGCGCCCCCCTCGTCCCCCTCTCTCTCTCTCTCCCCCCTCTCTCTCTCTCTCTCCTCTCTCTCTCTCTCTCTCTCTCTCTTCTCTCTCTCTCTCTCCCTCTCTTCTCTCTCTCTCTCCCCTCTCCTCTCTCTCTCTCTCTCTCCCCCTCTCTCTTCTCTCTCTCTCTCCCCCCCTCTCTCTCGCTCTCTTCCCCCTCTCTCTCTCGCTCTCTCTCCCTCCTCTCGCTCTCTCCCTCTCTCTCGCTCTCTCTTCCCTCCTCTTCGCTCTCTCTCTCCCCTCTCTCGCTGCTCTCTCTCGCTCTCTCTCCGCTCTCTTTCTCCTCTCTTCGCTCTCTCTCTCTCCCTCTCGCGCTCTCTCTCGCTCTCTCTCTCTCTCTTGCTCGCTCTCTCCTCCCTCTCTCTTGCTCGCTCCTCCCCCTCTTCTCTTGCTCGCTTCTCCGCCCTCTCTTGCTCGCTCTTTCCACTCTCTCTCAGGAGAAGCGTCGTCTGCAGGAGGAACAGGAGAGGGCCAAGAGGGAGATGGAGGAGGAGAGGCTGAGGCTACAGCAGCTCAAGGTGACACACACACAGACACACACACTCTGAAGGTCTGACCATCACCCTCTCACTGTCCCCGACCCGTCACCCCTCTCACTGTCCCCGACCCGTCACCCCTCTCACTGTCCCCGACCCGTCACCCCTCTCACTGTCCCCGACCCGTCACCCCTCACTGTGCAGGACTATTTATTCTGAAGTGTAACGTCAAATGGCCAGAAAAGTGACCACACACACTCAGACACACACGCTCMCTCTGTGAATATGGTGGTGGATACTGMACAGAACCRCCACACTCATTCTTCTTTCCCCACAAATGTAGAATGTAGCCATAATGTTGTTCCGCCAAAATCCTGTARGGACTCATTCCAGCTTGTTASCAAGGGGRTTACTTCAGTTCCAAATTCCATTCAACACACAACTCCTAGTCTACTTGAGAACACACCCTTCCTGAAACTGCCTGCCAGAGTTGGGAGGTTTGGCCTTCCTTCACTAGAATGGTGTGCGTGTGTTTACGTGCTCTGCTCTCTGCGCTGGACGGCTCTATTGTTTTCACACCACTTCCAGATTGGCGTTCCCACTGCCCGCCGGGCGCATTCCTCAAATCCTTGCTGTGTGCTTGTGTACACCCAATGAGAAAATGGTTTCAGGTGACTGGTCTGCCTTAGTCTGCTACCTGGAGCCACCTCCAAGAATGATTACCCCAACCACCCTTATGAGGCTAAATTATAACGAACTTGCATAAACAACACTTTTTGGTTGGCTAACTTCTAACCTACAAGAACGCCTCTGTCTACAACTGTACTGTACCGACTACTGAAGGAACAAACCCTGCTCTGTACTCCTCAGAGGTAAAGGTAGTCTTGACCTCTCAATGGCTGTCACCAGCAGTGGTCTCTCGACTTCCTCAGAGGTCAATTACAGCCTGCTATCACCCCCACAGCTTTAAAAGGACTATTAAAGTTGCCTAACATGAATAAGAAGAAGCCACGCAATGCTAACGGCAAAGTCCACTCAGCGAAATGCATTTATTTTGAGCGTTTTAAAGAGGCCTTCTATTAAGGGAACACACTCGTGGAAACGGCATACTCTGAAGGGAACACACTCGTGGAAACGGCAAACTCTGAAGGGAACACACTCGTGGAAACGGCAAACTCTGAAGGGAACACACTTGTGGAAACGGCAAACTCTGAAGGAACACACTCGTGGAAACGGCAAACTCTGAAGGGAACACACTCGTGGAAACGGCATACTCTGAAGGGAACACACTCGTGGAAACGGCATACTCTGAAGGAAACACATCGTGGAAACGCATACTTGAAGGGAGTGTAAAAGTAGCCTGTAAAGTTGCTACCTCGCAGTTCAACAGAGGTACTATAGCCTTCTAATTGTTACCGTCATGCAACGTGATCTCATGTTTGTCCTCTGGGGAAGAGGTGGACTGTTTTGTATTCAGCCACTCTTGGAGGACAATGGGTATTTCTTAATTATGCAAAAAGTTGTGAGTGTCCGCACTCAAAAAGATGTCCCATAAAGCTTACTGTATTTCAAAAATATATATTATTATTTTCCCCGCGTCAGGGATAGCGTGGCAGATGTTCGGCTTTGCAGCCTTCTTCAGTACCGACACACTGTAAAGCCGAAACGTCTGTACTCTATCCCTCTACCCTCCTTTTTTTTATAGTCAAATGTAGTAGTTTATGCGACATCTTTTTGAGTGCTGACCCATCACGTCTTTTTACTTATGAATTTCTGGGTTTTACCCACCAATCAAACTTTGACCCTCTTGACGAGTATTTCTTAGAAGGAGAAAACGATCCATTTAATTAACTTCATATTAGTCCTGTTGGTTAGAGGGAGGTGTTCTGCAAACACACATGTTGGCTCTGAGAGGACCTGTGCTGCTACAGAAACAGGAAGGAAGTGCTCTCTGCAGACTTCCTGTCAGTGCTCTGCATACATTTCACCTTCAGCTGAGGTGGTGAGAGGGGGCCAGCGGAGGAGGGAGAGGGGGAGAGGAGGCCAACAGGGGAGGAGGAAGAGATGGTAGGATAGGAGAGCCGTGTGTCCCAATTTGTTACCTTGTTCGCAAAAGTGTGCACTCATTCACTCCCCCTCATGCATTTAAAAGCATTGGATTGGTGTAAGCATGGTTAGTAATCTTTTAATCTATAAGGTGAAGTGAGCAAGTGCACACTTGGGGCAGAAAGGAGTGTGTTCCTGTCCGAATGTATGGGATATGAGTTAAAGGGAAGGACACCTATTGAGGGCTTTATTGAAGGGTTAAAGGGATGGGACACCTGTTGAGGACTTTATTGAAGTGTTAAAGGGATGGGACACCTGTTGAGCGGTTATTGAAAGGAAGTGGAGTGGGGAATGAGGTCTAATAGAGAGATGTGACCTAAGCTGATTGGATGGGGAGGTTTAAAGGTCACAGCCACCGACTGACACCAATAACAATAGTGTGTGAAAATGAGGACAAACCTGTCAGATTTAAAGACAATGCCATGTTGCATTAAGCTCATGTTGTGTCTGAGTAGGAGTGCATGGTTTGGATGATGCCTATGACGTTGATAACGTTGACTGACATGCTTCTCTTGCTTTCCTGTGTCCTCCTCGCTCCGCTGTCCTCTCTCCCTGTGTCCCCTCTCCCTGTGTCCTCCTTGTCCTCTCTCCCTGTGTCCTCTCTCCCTGTGTCCTCTCTCCCTGTGTCCTCTCTCCCCTGTCCTCTCTCCCTGTGTCCTCTCTCCCTTGTGTCCTCTCTCCCTGTTCCTCTCTCCCTGTGTCTCCTCCCTCTCTCTCTCCCTGTGTCCTCTCTCCCTGTGTCCTCCCTCCCCTCTCGCGCTTCTCTCACCCACCCAGAGGAAAGTCTCTTAAGAGACCAGTGGCTGAATGGACAGCCCCTCTTCCCCCACATCCTCAGAGCCTCGTTCCCCGCTGTAGGGCTCCCAGGCCCAGGAGATGGAGCAACGCATAGACAAGTAGGATCTCCTATTATACACCCCATCTCACCACATTACCTGTATAGCCCGACTACCCTTGTATAGCTCACCACATTACCTGTATAGGGCTACCTGTCATACTAACACACACATTTACCTGTATAGGGCTACCTGTAATACTCACCAACATACCTGTATTAGAGCTAGCCTGTATACTCACTACCAATCCCTGTAGAGGGCTACCTGATTATACTGCAACACATTAACCGTGTATCAGGCTACCTGTATAGCTCACCGACCAACATGTATTACCTGGAACTCCGTGTATAGACTACCTTATACTCACTATACCTGGAGTACGGGCTCAGCCTGTATAACTCACTACAAATTACCTCTGTTATAGCGCGGCTACCTGTATACACGCCACATAAACCTGTATACAGGCACTACTGGTAATACACGCCACCAAATTACCTGTATCACTGGCCTGCCACAATTACCTGTATAAGGGCTACCTGTATTACTCGCCACATTACACTGTATAGGGCTTACCTGTATACATGCACATTACCTGTATAAGGCTACCTGTATACTCGCCACCAGTTACCTTGTATTAGGCTACCTGTATATCGCACGCTACTGTATACTCTTCACTAATTACCTTATATGGGGCTACCTGTAATACAACGCCACATTACTGATAAGGCTACCTGTATACTCCCCACAATTTACCTGTAAGTAAGGCTAGATACTCTCGATGCTTGGTTCACACCAATAGATACATACTCCCACACTTTCTTTCTAGGGTTTCTATATCTCAACTCCTATCTGTGTTGTGCTGTACATGCAGCTACGGTGTTTGTACGAGGACCAGTCTTATGTCTCATACACCTCTAGTGGTTATAGTCTCACACTCGTAGTGTTATAGTCTTCTGCACCCGTAGTGGTTTATAGCCTCTACACCTCATAGCGGTTATGAGTATCACCTCATAGTGGTTATATGCCTCTACACTCGTAGTGGTTATAGTGCTCTGCACCTCGTAGTGTTATAGTCCTGCACCTCGTAGTGTTTTAGTCTCGTACACCTCGGTAGTGGTTATAGTCGCTCTACACCGCGGTAGTGGTGTATAGTCTCTACACCCTCGTATGGTTATAGTCTCTACACCTCGTAGTTGGTATAGTCTCTACACCTCGTAGTGGTTATGCTCTACACCTCGTATGGTTATAGTCTCTCCTTGGCACTCGTTAGTGGTTTATAAGTGCTCCTTCACCTCGTAGTGGTTATAGTCTCTGCAAGCCTCGTAGTGGATATAGTCTCTACACCTCGTAAGTGTTCTAATGTCTCGTGCACCCTCGTGTGGTTATAGTTTTCCACCTCGTAGTGGTTATAGGTCTCATACACCCTCGTAGTGTTATAGTCTCTGCACCTCGTAGTGGTATATAGCTCTGAACGACCATCGTAGTGGTTATAGCTCTGCAACCTCTGTCAGTGGATATATTCTCTGCACCTCGTAGGTGGTTATAGTCTCTGCACCTCGTAGTGGTTATACGTCTCTCGCCACCTCCGAGTGAGTATCATGAGCACGTCTCTACAACATCTAGTGGTTATAGTCTCTGACCTCGAGTTTATACCTGAACATCTATGTGGTTATAGTCTCTGCCACCTCTAGTGGTTAATAGTCTCTACAGCATCGTAGTGCGTATAGGGTCTCTGCACCTTCGTAGTGGTTATAGTCTCACACCTCGTAGTGATATAGTCTCTGCACCTGGTAGTGGTTATAGTCTCTGCACCTCGTAGTGGT
>NW_019944274.1:72238-79350 GCF_002910315.2 Salvelinus sp. IW2-2015 | reverse complement strand
GTCGCCTGTGTCTGGTCTTGTTTCTGTCTCTTTCTTTTGTTTGTTTTTTTTTTCTGGTTTTTTTTTACTTTTTTTTTCTTTCTTTTTAGCTTTGTATGTTTTTTCTTCTTCCCGGCCAGTTTGTTTTTTGTTTCTTTACCCTATCATTACTCATCTCATAGTGTATATACTGTACTCTATACCATCTACTGCATCTTGCCTATGCCGTTCGGCCATTCACTTATTCATATATTTTTATGCACCATAATTCTTATTCATTCCTTTACACTTGTGTGTATAAGGGTAGTTGTTGTGAAATTGTTAGATTACTTGTTAGATATTACTGCATTGTCGGAACTAGAGAGCACAAGCATTTGCTACAGTCCATTAACATCTGCTAACCATGTGTATCTGACCAATACAATTTGATTTGTTCGAGTCGACTATAATTTGCTGTGATCTGATAGGGGTGTCAGTGAGCTGACTGTGAACACTGGAGAGTCTCTGGGTTGAGGTCAGTGATAAAGTAGTCTACAGTACTACTGCCAAAGAGATGAGCTGTAGGTGTATCTACTAATAGGAGTCCCTCCGAAGCCTACCATTGACTATGTACACACCCAGCGTACGACAGAGCTGCAGGAATTGTGACCGTTTTTTGTTGGTAATGTTGTCATAGTTGTGCCTAGGGGAGCATATGGGGGAGGGAATGCTGTCCTCTCTCTCTTTCTCTCTCTCAGCATGCACACAAAGACACACACACCCTTCCTGGGCCGATAAAAAAGTACTTTACAATATAGATTTCCTACTTAACCTTTGACCCGCTGGCTAAACAGGACAGAGTGAAGTGCAGGTCCTCTGGGGACAGAAAGTACAGGACAGGACAGATGAAGGCCTCTGGGGACAGAAAGTACAGGACAGGACAAGATGAAGGTCCTCTGGGGACAGAAAAGCAGAGGACAGGACAGAATGAAGGTCCTCTGGGAGTACAGAAAGTACAGGACAGGACAGATGAAGTCCTCTGGGAGAACAGAAGAGACAGATGAAGTAGCTTGGGAAGAACAGACGTGAAGTGCAGCTGGGAAGCGGCGATAGTCCTGGCGGGGAAACAGGCAGGACGATGGTGATCTGGAGAGCAGAACGAGTGAGATAGGTCCTCTGGGACGAAAAGCAGAGACAGGACAGATGAAGTGCAGGTTCCTCTGGGGACAAGAAAGCAGAGGACAGGAATGAAGGTCCTCTGGGGACAGGAAAGCAAGAGCGACGAGGAACATTGCATTAGCTCAGTGTCCTCGGACCGAACAGCTATGGATCAGTGCGAGGTGATCTATATCTCGTGGGAGCAGTTAAAACTAACGGTCACAAGGACATTGAAAGTCGCTGGTCCTCTGGTCGTCACAACCAGAGGACAAGAACAAGATGAAGTGCAGGTCCTCTGGGGACAGAGAAGAAAGAGAAGTAAACATTATATAAAGTGGCAATGTTTAAAGTGACTAGTGATACATTTATTACATACATTTTTCCATTATTAAAGTGGCTAGATTTGAGTCAATATGTTGGCAGCAGCCACTCAATGTTAGTGATAGCTGTTTAACAGTCTGATGGCCTTAAGATAGAAGCTGTTTTTCAGTCTCTCGGTCCCTGCTTTGATGCATCTGTACTGACCTCGCCTTCTGGATGATAGCGGGGTGAACAGGCAGTGGCCCGGGTGGTTGTTGTCCTTGATGATCTTTATGGCCTTCCTGTGACATTGGGTGGTGTAGGTATCCTSGAGGGCWGGTAGTTTYCCCCCYGTGATGCYTTGTGCAGACCMCACTACCCTCTGGAGAGRKTTACGGTTGTGGGCGGTGCAGTTGCCGTACCAGGCGGTGGTACAGCCCGACAGGATGCTCTCGATTGTGCATCTGTAAAAGTTTGTCAGGGTTTTAGGTGACAAGCCAAATTCTTTCAGCTTCCTGAGGTTGAAGAGGCGCTATTGCGCCTTCTTCACCACACTGTCTGTGTGAGTGAACCATTTCAGATTGTCTGTGATGTGTACGCCGAGGAACTTAAAGCTTTCCACCTTCTCCACTGCTGTCCTGTCGATGTGGATAGGGGGGGTGCTCCCTCTGCTGTTTCCTGAAGTCCACAATCATCTCCTTTTTTTGTTGACGTTGAGTGTGAGGTTAATTTCCTGACACCACACTACAAGGGCCCTCACCTCCTCCCTGTAGGCCGTCTTGTTGTTGTTGGTAATCAAGCCTTCCACTGTAGTGTCGTCTGCAAGAGCAATACTCAATCATGGGGCATCAAAGCCAAAGGAACTGTGTGATATTAAGAAATGCCATAGATGGAAGGAAAGTAGTGTGGAAACCCATCAGGCAACAACAAATTCAATCCCTTTCAGACAAGTTCCTGGACAAAACGTTCCACTGTAATAGTGAAGGTGTAAACTTGGCAGTAGAAAATCTAAACAGCATATTTGACCTCTCAGCTTCCCTATAAAATCTAAAAATGTCGAACAGAAAACCGAAGAAAATTTACAACAATGACAAATGAATGAAGAATGCAAAAACATAAGAAAGAAATTGAGAAACCTATCCAACCAAAAAGATAGAGACCCACAAAACCTGAGCCTACGTCTTCACTATGGTGAATCACTAAAACAATACAGAAATATGCAGAAAAAGAAGGAACAGCATGTCAGNTCACTATGGTGAATCACTAAAACAATACAGAAATATGCAGAAAAAGAAGGAACAGCATGTCAGTAATCAGCTCAATGTAATTGAGGAATCCATAGAATCTAACCACTTATAGGAAAACACTAAACAAACAACAACACGAGGAGTTATTTATCCAAAATGGAGACGTATGGGTCTCTTTAATAAAAGGTAAACCTCTTCTCCAATTTTTTTTTTCACAGCAAAAACATATACATGTGTAATGTGATGCTACAGGCGGCAGAGAAGTCAGGAGAACGGAAACTGATTTACAACGGTTGTGTTTAGTAACCATAAACACTGTCAACAGAACAATACAATAAATGGGACAAACAAAACCCGGTCAAAACCAGCACACCGTGCACAAGCACTACAACAAACAATGACCGACAAGGACACGGGGGAAACAGAGGGTTTAATACACAACATGTAATTGGTGGAATTGGAACCAGGTGTGATGGAAYACGAGACAAAACCAATGGAAAATGAAAAGTGGATCGGTGATGGCTAGAAGGTCGGTGACGTCGACCGCCGAACGCCGCCCGAACAAGGAGAGGGACCGACTTCGGCGGAAGTCGTGACAACATGATCAAATACAAATCTTAGAATCAACTATTAAAGACTACCAGAACCCARTGGATTCTCCAATTACCTTGAATGAGCTACAGGACAAAATAAAAACCCTCCAACCTAAAAAGGCCTGTGGTGTTGATGGTATCCTCAAAGAAATGATAAAATATACAGACAACAAATTACATTGGCTACACTTAAACATCATCCTTTGCTCTGGCATCTTCACCAACATTTAGAACCAAGGACTGATCACACCACTCCACAAAACCGGAGATAAATTTGACCGCAATAACTACCGTGAGAAAATCCTCTGCATTATCATTAACAGCAGAAATGTACCTTTCCTCGGTGAAAACAATGTAGTGAGCAAATGTCAAATTGGCTTTTTGCCAAATTATAGTACGACAGACCACGTATTTACCCTGCACACCATAATTGACAAACAAACAAACCAAAACAAAGGCAAAGTCTTCTAATGCTTTGTTGATTTAAAAAAACTTAGACTCAATTTGGCATGGAGGTCTGCTATAGAAATTGATAGAAAGTGGTGTTGGGGGAAAAACAAACGACATTATAAAATCCATGTACACAAACAACAAGTCTGCAGTTAAAATTGGCAAAAAACGAATTTCTTTCCACAGGGTGAGACAGCGATGCAGCTAAAGCCCRACCCTCTTCAACATATATATCAACAAATTGGCGCGGGCACTAGAACAGTCTGCAGCACCCGGCCTCARCCTACTAGAATCTGAAGTCAAAAGTCTACTGTTTGCTGATGACCTGGTGCTTCTGTCCCCAACCAAGGAGGGCCTACAGCAGCACCTAGATCTTCTGAACAGATTCTGCCAACCCTGGGTCCTGACAGTGAATCTCAGTAAGACCAAAATAATGCTGTTCCAAAAAAGTTCCAGTCGCCAGGACCAGAAATATAAATTCCATCTAGACACCGTTGCCCTAGAGCACACAAAAAACGATACATACCTTGGCCTAAACATCAGCGCCACAGTTAACTTCCACAAAGCTGTGAACAGTCTAAGAGACAAGGCAAGAAGGGCCTTCCATGCCATCATAAGGACATAAGATTTGACATACCAAATAGGATCTGGCTAAAAYTACTTGAATAAGTTATAGAACCCATTTTCGTTAACGGTTGTAAGTCCTGGGGTCCGCTCACCAACCAAGGATTCACAAATTGGGACAAACACCAAATTGAGACTCTGCATGCAGAATTCTGCAAAAATATCCTCCTTGTACAACGTAAAACACCAAATAATTCATGCAGAGCAGAATTAGGCCGATACCCGCTAATTATCAAAATCCAGATAAGAGACGTTCAATTCTACAACCAGCTAAAAGGGAGCGAATCCCAAACCTTCCATAACAAAGCCATCACCTACAGAGAGATMAACCTGGAGAAGAGTCCCTAAGCAAGCTGGTCCTGGAGCTCTGTTCACAAACACAAACAGACCCCACAGAGCCCCAGGACAGCAACACAATTAGACCCAAACAAATCATGAGAAAACAAATAGATAATTACTTGACACATTGGAAAGAATTAACAAAAAAACTGAGCAAACTAAAATGCTACTTGGGCCTAAACAGAGAGTAGACAGTGGCAGAATACCTGACCACTGTGACTGACCCAAACTTAAGGAAAGCTTTGACTATGTACAGACTCAGTTTGCATAGCCTTGCTATTGAGAAAGGCCACTGTAGGCAGACTTGGCTCTCAAGAGAAGAAAGGCTATGTGCACACTGCCCACAAACAGGTGGAAACTGAGCTGCACTTCCTAACCTCCTGCCKAATGTATGACCATATTAGAGACACATATTTCCCTCAGATCACATAGATCCACAAAGAGTGATAAACTCCCATATCTACTGGGTGAAATACCACAGTGCGCCATCACAGCAGCAAGATGTGTGACCTGTTGCCACAAGAAAAGGGCAACCAGTGAAGAACAAACGGCATTGTAAATACAACCCATATTTATTTATTTTCCCTTTTGTTCTTTAACTATTTGCACATCGTTACAACATAGTATATATACATAATGTGACATTTGAAATTACTTTATTCTTTTGGAACTTCTGTGAGTGTATGTTTACTGTTAAATTTGATTGTTTATTTCACTTTTGTTTATTATCTACTTCACTTGCTTTGGCAATGTAAACAGGTGTTTTCCATGCCAATAAAGCCCCAGAGAGAGACAGAGACAGAGACAGAAAGAGAGATACAGAGAGAGACACAATGAAAATGTACAAAAAGAGAGAGGAGAGACATACAGACACACAGAGACAGAGACAGAGACAGAGACAGAGACAGAGACAGAGACAGAGACATGAGACGAGAGCAGAGAACACACAGACACACAGAGACAGAGACAGAGACAGCGACAGACGAACAGAGACACAACATGACACACAGAGACAGGACAGAGCACACAAAGACGACACACAGAGACATCAACCAGAGACAGAGACAGCACACAGAGACATGAAAGACAACACAAGAGACAAGAGACAGACACGAGACAGAACAAGAGACGAGACACACAGAACACAGGAGAGACAGAGACAGAGCCAGAGACAGAGACAGAGACAGAGACGAGACACGGACAGAGACACACAGACACAACAGAGACAGAGACAGAGACAGAGACAGAGACAGAGACAGAGACACACAGACACAACAGAGACAGAGACAGAGACAGAACAGAGACACACAGAACACAACAGAGACAGAGAGACAGAGACAGAGACAGAACAGACAGAGAAACACGACAGACAGAGACAGAGACAGAGACAGACACACAGAGACAGAGACAGAGAGAGACACACAAAGACAGAACAGAGACAGACACCAAAGACAGAGACAGAACAGACACACCAGAGACAGAGACAAGACACACAGAGACAGAGACAGACACACAGAGACAGACATACAGAGACAGACCACAGAGACAGACACACAGAGACAGACACACAGAGACAGACACACAGAGACAGAGAGAAGAGAGATACAGAGAGAGACACAATGAAAATGTACAAAAGAGAGAGGAGAGACATACAGACACACAGAGACAGAGACAGAGACAGAGACAGAGACACAGACAGACACACAGAGACAGAGCAGAGACAGAGACAGAGACAGAGACAGAGACAGAGAGCAGAGACAGAGACACACAGACCAGAGACAGAGACAGAGACCACAGACACACAGAGACAGAGACAGAGACAAGAGACAGAGACCGAGACAGAGACACAACAGACACCAGAGACAGAGACAGGAGACAGAAGCAGAGACACAGAGACACACAGAGACAGAGCAGAGACAGAGACAGAGACAGAGACAGACCAGAGACAACACAGGACACACAGAGACAGAGACAGAGAACAGAGACAGAGACAGAGACACAGAGACACACAGAGCACACAGAGAAGACAGAGACAGAGACAGAGACACCAGACACACAGACAGAGACAGAGACAGAGACAGAGACAGAGACAGAGACAGAGACAGAGACATACAGACACAGCAGAGACAGAGACAGAGACAAGACACCAGAGACAAGGACAGAGAGAACACACAAAGACAGAGACAGAGACAGAACACAAAGACAGAGCGAACAGACAACACAGAGACAGAGACAGACACACACCAGAGACAGAGACAGACACACAGGAGCCAGAGACAGACCACAGGAGACAGACATACAGAGACAGACAACACAGTAACAGACACACAGAGACAGCAACACTGAGACGACATGGACAGAGACAGAGACAGACAGGGACAAGAGACAGCAGACCAGACAGAGACGACAGACGACAGACAGAGCAGAACTGACAGCACCAGAT
>NW_019944274.1:63874-67028 GCF_002910315.2 Salvelinus sp. IW2-2015 | reverse complement strand
ATGGTGGTGTCCCTGTTTCCCTGCTTCCCATTTTGTTCTGCAGAGGACTGTTATGTCAGGAAAGAGAGAGTCTGTTGTGACAGTGCCACACACAAACACACACCTCTTTAATACCGCTACAAGTGCAGAGGAATGTGTACTCCCCTGACCTGTGTCTGTCTGCTGACTGGTAATACCGCCGCTCTCAGCACCACACCTCACACACATTACAGAGCTCCACCACACCTCAAAACACCACACACCTTATGAAAGTTATGTATGGTATTTATGGTATGTATTTTGAACTCTGTGTAGCTTTTGTTTATATTGCAATTTCTGAGGCTGGAAACTTTAAATGAACTTATCCTCTGCAGTAGAGTTAACTCTTAGTCTTCCAATCCTGTGGCGGTCCTCATGAGAGCCAGTTTCATCATAACGCTTGATGGTTTTTTGCGACTGCATTTGAGGAAACTTTCAAAGTTTTTTAAATATTCTTTAATGACTGACCTTCATGTCCTAAAGTAATGATGGACTGTCATTTCTCTTTGCTTATTTGAACTGTTCTTGCCATAATATGGACTTGGTCTTTAACCAAATATGCCTAACGTCTGTATAGCCTCTCTACCTTGTCACAACACAACTGATTYGCTCAAACGCATTAAGAAGGAAAGAAATTCCACAAATTAACTTTCAAGAAGGCACACCTGTTAATTGAAATGCATTCCAGGTGACTACCTCATGAAACTGGTTGGGAGAATGGCAAGGGTGTGCAAAGCTGTCATCAAGGCYAAAGGTGTCTATTTGAAGACTCTACATTCTAAAATCTATTATTTGTTTAACACTTCTTTGGTTACTACATGATTCCATATGTGTTATTTCATAGTTTTGATGTCTTCACTATTATTCTACAATGTAGAAAATAGTAAAAACCAAGAAAAACCCTTGAACTTTGACCAGTAGGGAAAGCTATTTAAAGGTCTGTATGGTATGTATGGTCTCTATGGTCTGTATGGTCTGTATGGTATGTATGGTCTGTATGGTATGTATGGTCTGTATGGTATGTACGGTCTGTATGGTATGTATGGTCTGTATGGTCTCTATGGTCTCTATGGTCTCCTCTAATGTCTGTATGGTCTTGTATGGTCCTCTATGGTCTGTATGGGTCTTATGTAGAGAAGAGGGGAGGGAAGGTAGTTAGTGGGAGCAGAGAGAGGGGAGGGAGGAGTAAGTGATAGAGCAGAGAGAGGGAGGGAGGAGTTGTTGAGGAGCAGAGAGAGGGAGGGGGAGGTAGTGTAGAGCCAGAGAGAGATGGACAGAGAGAGGCGGAGGAGGAGTAGTCGTGAGCAGAGAGAGGGGAGGGAGGAGTAGTGTGGAGCAGAGAGGGGAGGGAGGAGTAGTGTTGGGAGCAGATAGGGGGAGAGGGAGGGTGGCAGAGGCAGTAGAGGGTGAGTGTTGGAGCAGGAGAGGGGACGAGAGGAGTGGTGTAGAGCAAGAGAGGGAGGGAGGAGTGTGTGTAGAGCAGAGAGGGGAGGGAAGAGTGGTGTAGAGCAGAGAGAGTGGGAAGGGAGGAGTGGTGTAGAGCAGAGAGGGGAGGAGGAGTGGTGGGAAGGGAGGAGTGAGTGAGAGCAGAGGAGCGGAGGAGTGGGGAGGATAGTGGGGTGTGAGAGCAGAGAGAGGGAGGGAAGGGGTTAGAGCATGGAGGAGGCAGATGTGTAGACGCAAGAGGAGGGGAGCGGAGGAGTATTGTGTGAGCAGACAGAGAGCGGAGGGAGGAGTTAAGTGTGAGACAGAGAGGGAGGGGAGTAGTTGTAGAGCAGAGAGGGGATGGGAGAGTAGTGTAGAGCAGAGAGAGGGGAGGGAGGAATAGTGTAGAGCAGAGAGTAGGAGGGAGGAGTATTAGAGCGGAGGGGTGTGGAGCCAAGAGGGGGGAGAGACGGAGTGGTCTGCTAGACCGCAGAGAGAGGGGAGGCGGGAAGTGTTGTAGAGCAGAGAGGGGAGGGAGGAGTGGTGTAGAGCAAAGAGAGGGGAGGGAGGAGTGGTGTAGAGCAGAGAGGGGAGGAGGAGTGGTGTAGAGCAGAGAGAGGGGAGGGAGGAGTGGTGTAGAGCAGAGAGGGGAGGGAGGAGTGGTGTTAGAGCCAGAAGAGGAAGGAGGAGTGGTGTAGAGCAGAGAGAGGAAGGGGAGTGTGTAGAGCAGAGAGAGGGGAGGGAGGAGTGGTGTAGAGCAGAGAGAGGGGAGGGAGGAGTAGGTGTGGAGCAGAGAGGGGGAGAGAAGGAGTGGTGTAGAGCAGAGAGAGGAGTGGTGTAGAGCAGAGAGAGGGGAGGGAGGAGTGGTGTAGAGCAGAGAGAGGGGAGGGAGGAGTGGTGTAGAGCAGAGAGGGGAGGGAGAGTGGTGTAGAGCAGAGAGAGGGAAGGAGGAGTGGTGTAGAGCAGAGAGAGGGGAGGAGGAGTGGTGTGGAGAGCAGAGAAGGGGAGGGAGGAGTAGTGGTGAGCAGAGAGAGGGGAGGGAGGAGTAGTGCTAGACAGAGAGGGGAGGGAGGAGTAGTGTAGAGCAGAGAGAGGGGGAGGGGGGAGTAGTGTAGAGCAGAATGAGGGGAGAGGAGTAGTGTAGAGCAGAGAGGGGGAGGGAGGAGTAGTGTGGGCAGAGAGGGGGAGAGGAGGAGTGGTGTAGAGCAGAGAGAGGCGGAGGGGAGTGTTGTAGAGCAGAGAAGGGGAGGGCGGAGTGGTGTAGAGCAGAGAAGAGGGAGGGAGGAGTGGTGTAAGCAGAGAGGGGGGGGAGGAGTGGTGTAGAGCGAGGAGAGGGGAGGGAGGAGTGGTGTAGAGCAGAGAGGGGAGGGAGGTAGTGGTGTAGAGACAGAGAGGAAGGAGGCAGATCGGTGTAGAGCAGAGAGAGGGAAGGGAGGAGTGGTGTAGAGCAGAGAAGAGGGGAGGGAGGAAGTGGTGTAGAGCAAGAGAGGGGAGGAGGAGTAGTGTGGAGCAGAGAGGAGAGAGTTGGGGGAGAGAGAGGGATGGTGTAGAGAGCCGAGAGGAGGAGGAGGATGGTGTAGCAAGCAGAGAGAAGGGGAGGGAGCGATAGTGGTGTGTAGAGCAGAGAGAGAGGAGGGGGAGGCAGGAAGGGGGGGAGAGTTGGTGTAGAGCAGAGAGAGGGGAGGGGGGAGTGTTGTAGAGCAGAGAGGGG
>NW_019944274.1:60356-62682 GCF_002910315.2 Salvelinus sp. IW2-2015 | reverse complement strand
AAGGAGAAGGAGATATCCCAACACTGGTTCCATGTCAGTGCTCTGGAGAGAGTTCTTTTATCTCTGTGGATGCTAATCTTTCATCTTGAGAAACTCTCTCCCCCATTCACCCTCCTCCTCTCCTTTCTCTCCCACTGTTCTGTCCATTCCGAACCCCTCTCCCTCCTGTGTCTCTTGTTGACACTCTGAACCTGGGCTTTTTTGGTCAACGTAGCAAACATAATAATCTCTGTCTCGCTCTGTGTCTGTCCTTCTGTCTCGCTCTCCTTCTTTCTGTCCTCTCTGTCTCTCTCTGTCTGTCTCTCTCTCTCTGTCTGTCTGTCTCTCTCTGTCTGTCTGTCTCTCTCTGTCTGTCTCTCTCTGTCTGTCTGTCTCGCTCTGTGTCTGTCCTTCTGTCTCTCTCTCCTTCTTTCTGTCTCTCTGTCTCTCTCTGTCTCTCTCTCCTTCTTTCTGTCCCTCTCTGTCTGTCTCAATTCATCAATTCAATTCAATTCAGGGGCTTTATTGGCATGGGAAACCATGTGTTAACATTGCAAAAGCAAGTGAGGTAGATAATATACAAAAGTGAAATAAACAATAAAATTAACAGTAAACATTACACATACAGAAGTTTCAAAAACAAGAAAGACATACAAATGTCATATTATATATATACACAGTGTTGTAACAATGTAATATGGTTAAAGCACACAAGTTAAATAAATAAGCATAAATATGGGTTGTATTTACAATGGTGTTTGTTCTTCACTGGTTGCCCTTTTCTTGTGGCAACAAGTCACAAATCTTGCTGCTGTGATGGCACACTGTGGAATTTCACCCAGTAGATATGGGAGTTTGTCAAATGGATTTGTTTTCAAATTCTTTGTGGATCTGTGTAATCTGAGGGAAATATGTCTCTTCTAATATGGTCATACATTGGGCAGGAGGTTAGGAAGTGCAGCTCAGTTTCCACCTCATTTTGTGGGAGTTGCACATAGCCTGTCTTCTCTTGAGAGCATGTCTGCCTACGGCGGCCTTTCTCAATAGCAAGGCTATGCTCACTGAGTCTGTCTGGCTGTCTGGCTGTTCTGGCTGTCTGGCTGTCTGGCTGTCTGGCTGTCTGGCTGTCTGGCTGTCTCTCTGGCTGTCTCTCTGGCTGTCTGTCTCTCTGGCTGTCTCTCTGGCTGTCGTCTCTCTGGCTGTCTTGTCTCTCTGGCTGTCTGTCTCTCTGGCTGTCTGTCTCTCTGGCTGTCTGTCTATCTGGCTGTCTCCTCTGGCGCTGGCTGTCTCTCTGGCTGGCTGTCTCTCTCTGCTGTCTCTCCTCTCTCTCTCTCTCTCTCTCTCTTCTCTTTCTCTCACTCTTTTCTCACACACTAGAGAGAAGAGATCGAGAGGGAGGGGGGACCACAGCATAAGGCAGAATACAGCCACCACCTTACATTTAGCACACACACACACACACACACACCCAGCGAAGCCTTTGAACCTGGCCTAAACCACCCTCACCCCTCATATGTCGTGGGTGTATGGTGTTTATCATGGTGTGTGTTTACATTTATGTGTACGGTGTTAAAGATGGTGTGTGTTTACGTTTGTGTGTACGGTGTTTGTGATGGTGTGTGTTTACGTTTGTGTGTATGGTGTTTGTGATGGTGTGTGTTTACGTTTGTGTGTACGGTGTTTACGATGGTGTGTGTTTACGTTTGTGTGTACGGTGTTTGATAATGTGTGTTTACGTTTGTGTGTATGGTGTTTGTGATGGTGTGTGTTTACGTTTGTGTGTACGGTGTTTGTGATGGTGTGTGTTTACGTTTGTGTGTACGGTGTTTACGATGGTGTGTGTTTATGTTTGTGTGTATGGTGTTTCTGATGGTGTGTGTTTACCTGTGTGTATGGTGTTAAAGATGGTGTGTGTATGGTGTTTCTGATGGTGTGTGTTTACGTTTGTGTGTATGGTGTTTGTGATGGTGTGTGTTTACGTTTGTGTGTATGGTGTTTGTGATGGTGTGTGTTTACCTGTGTGTAAGAGAACATGTGTATTTAAGTGACACTTTTACGAGCCACTGCCTTGGTGGGTTTTTAAATGCGGATCTAAGAGTTTTGAGACGATGGTTAATTCCATTGAAAACAGGTTGTTCTGCTTTCAGACCTAGTTCCCATAATGCCTTTCTCAGTCGCTGCAACAAAACCATGGAATCTCAAAAAGAACAGAATCTTGATTCCATCCCACACACTTTGATTGAATCCTTTCAATGAGCAGAGATTAAAACAAATCTATGGATGTATGGACTTAATGTTTGCATGTTTAAATGTACATTAAGGCCCCTTTAGCCATTATGCAGCCATC
>NW_019944274.1:33279-60331 GCF_002910315.2 Salvelinus sp. IW2-2015 | reverse complement strand
GCTGCCAAAGGTGCTACAACAAACTACTGAGTAAAGAGTCTGAATACTTATGTAAATATGATATTTTTCTGGTTTTTTTTTTGTAAATTTCTAAATTGTTCGAAAAACTGTTTTTGCGTTGTCATTATATGGTATTGTGTGTAGATTGATGGGGGGGAAACAATTTAATCCATTTTATTTTTAAGGTTGTAACATAACAAAATGTGGAAAAAGTCAAGGGGTCTGAAAACTTTCAGAAATACACTGTATATAACATACAATTGGTTGAAGAATTGGAAGAATTCTGCTAAATCATTTAAATGGAAAAACAAAGTTTTGAATCCAACGTTGTTTTGTGTATCAGTTCATGTGCCATGGAATCGGTACATCCCAACTATTTTGATCATATGGCACAGCTGGCATTTTTGGTCCTTCAATCAAATTGGTATACTTTTTTAATTAGCAAATTGTATGTGTGAATATTTGTTGTATGTGTGTGGTGAGTGTTTGTGTGTGTGAGTGTTTGTTGTTCAGTATGTTGGTGAAGTGTAAAGTCAGGGGTTTGTGAATGGGCTGTGGAGCAGCAGTAAGAGCTGAGCAGATAAAGGGCCATTGTGAGGCTCTAGGCGCTATCAGCTCCCGAAAGACGATACGGCACGGCGCCGCAGCACGGCAGTGAGCATGGACGTCTGCCCTGTCACAGGGCCCAGCCAAGCAGACGCTTATCTAGAACCGGGACCCACAAGAGTACACAAGAGCTGGGCCGAAGAGGGACAGGGGAGAAGGAGAGGAAGGAACGAGGAGAAGAGAAATGAGGAGGTGTAGAGGTAGGGGGAGGATGAGGAGGATGAGGAGGAAGAAGAGGAGGAGGAGGAGACGAGGAGGAGTAGAGGAGGAGGGAATGAGAGGCGAGCAGGAGATGATGGCTGGATGCTAGCTGGCTGGCTGGATGGAGATGGATGGATGGCGGGATGGATGGATGGTGGATGGCTGGCTGGATAGCTGGCTGGCTGGATAGCTGGATGGATGGATGGATGGCTGGATGGCTGGATGGCTGGATGCATGGATGGCTGGATGGCTAGCTGCTGGCTGGATAGCTGGCTGGAGGATGAATGGCTGGATAGCTGGATGGATGGATGGATGGCTTGGATGGATGGCGATGGCTGGATGGCTGGCTGGATGCTGGATGGATGGATTGGATGCTGGATGGCTGGCTCGCTGGCTGGATGCTGGCTGGATGGATGGATGGCTGGATGGCTGGTGGCTGGGCTGGCTGGCTGGATGCTGGCTGGCTGGCTGGATAGCTGGGATGGAATGGCTGGATGGCTGGATGGCTTTGGCTGGCTGGATGGATGGCTGGATGGATGGATGGACTGGCTGGATGGCTGGATGGATGGATGATGGCTGGATGGCTGGATGGCTTAATGGATGGCTTAATGGATGGATGGCTGATGGCTGGATGGCTGGATGGATGGATGGATGGATGATGGCTGCATAATGGCTAAAGGGCCTTAATGTACATTTAAACATGCAAACATTAAGTCCATACATCCATAATTTGTTTTAATCTCGCTCATTGAAAGGATTCAATCAAAGTGTGTGGGATGGAATCAAGATTCTGTTCTTTTTGAGATTCCATGGTTTTGTTGCAGCGACTGAGAAAGGCATTATGGAACTAGGTCTGAAAGCAGAACAACCTGTTTTCAATGGAATTAACCATCGTCTCAAAACTCTTAGATCCGCATTTAAAAACCCACCAAGGCAGTGGCTCGTAAAAGTGTCACTTAAATACACATGTTCTCTTACACACAGGTAAACACACACCATCACAAACACCATACACACAGTAAACACACACCATCACAAACACCATACACACAAACGTAAACACACCATCAGAAACACCATACACACACATCTTTAACACATACAACAGGTAAACAACACCATCAAAACACCAATACACACAAACGTAAAACACACACCATCGAAAACACCGTACAACACAAACGTAAACACACACCATCACAAACACCGTACACACAAACGTAACACACACCATCACAAACACCATACACACAAAGTAAACACACACCATCGTAAACACCGTACACACAAACGTAACACACACATCAAACACCGTACCACAAACGTAAACAACCCATCTAACACCGTACACACAAACGTAAACACAATCACAAACACCATACACACAAAACGTAAACACACACATCACAAACACCGTACACACAAACGTAAACACACACCATCGTAAACACCGTACACACAAACGAAACACACACACATCACAAACACCTACACACAAACGTAAACACACACCATGTAACACGTACACACAAATGTAAACACACACACGTAAACAACGTACACAACAAACGTAAACACACACCATCTTTAACACCGTACACATAAATGTAACACACACCATGAAAACACCATACACCCACGACATATGAGGGGAGGTGGTTTAGGCCAGGTTCAAAGGCTTCGCTGGGTGTGTGTGTGTGTGTGTGTGTGTGTTGTGTTGTTGTTTGTTGTGTGTGTGTGTGTTGTGTGTGTTGTTGTGTGTGTTGTGTTGTGTGTTGTCTAAATGTAAAGGTGGTGGCTGTATTCTGCCTTAGTCTGGTTGGCCCCCCTCCTCTCGATCTCTCCTCTCTAGTGTGGAGAGAGAAAGAGTGAGAGAGAGAGAGTGAGAAGAAGACGACAGACAGAGCAGACAGACAGACAGACAGACGACAGACAGACAGACAGACAGACAGACAGAAGACAGACAGACAGACAGAGAACAGACAGACGAGACAGAGACAGACATGACAGACAGACAGACAGAAAGAAGGAGAAGAAGAGACAGAAGGACAGAACACAGAGCGAGAACAGACAGACAGGAGAGACAGACAGACAGAGAGACAGACAGAAGACAGACAGACAGAGAGAGAACAGACAAGAGGTCGAGACAGGAAGGAACAGAAGACAGACGCGAGACAGTAGATTATTATGTTGCTAGTTGACCAAAAAAGCCCAGGTTCAGGAGTGTCAACAAGAGACACAGAGGGAGGAGGGGTTCGGAATGGACAGAACAGTGGAGAGGAAAGGAGAGGAGGAGGGTAAATGGGGGAAGAGAGTTTCTCAAGATGAAAGATTAGCATCCACAGAGATAAAAAGAACTCTCCAGAGCACTTGACATGGAACCAGTGTGGGATAATCATTATGAAACACTGCAGATGCTCCGATCCCTCCCTCTCTGCTCACACACTCCTCTCCATCCCCCTCTCTGCTCCACACCACTCCCCCTCTCTGCTCACACCACTGCCTCCCTCCCCTCTGCTCTAGCAACACTCCCCTCCTCCCCTCTCTCTGCTCTACAACCTCCTCTCTCCCCTCCTCTGCTCTACACACTCCCCCCTCCCCTCTCTCTGCTCTACAACATCCTCTTCTCCGCCTCTGCTCTAACAACACTCCTCCTCTCCTCTCTCTTGCTCTACAACCCAGCCCTCCCTCTCTCTGCTCTAACATCCACTCCTCTCTCCCCCTCTCTGCTCTACAACACTCCTCCCTCCCCTCTCTCTGCTCTACACCACTCCTCCCTCCCCTCTCTCTCTGCTCTAACACCACTCCTCCCTCCCCTCTCTCTGCTCTACACACTCCTCTCCTCTCTCTACACCACTCCTCTCTCCCCCCTGCTTTGCTCCACACCTAACTCCTCCTCCCTCTTCTCTGCTCTAAGCACCACCACTCCCTCCCCTTCTCTCTGCTCGTAACACACTCCTCCCTTCTGCCTTCTCCTGCTCTAGCACCACTCCTCCTTCCCCTCTGCTCTACTCACCACTCCTCACGCTCCCCTCTCTGCTCAAACAAACCACTCCTTTCCCTCCCGCTCTCCTCTGCTCTACATCCACCCCTCCCTCCCTCCTCTCCTGCTGCTATACACCATCCTCCTCTCCCCTCTCTCCTGCTGCTACATACGCACTACCATGCCCTCCGCCATCTCTGCTCTCTACAATCACTCCCCCTCACCCTCTCTTTCTGCTCCTATCACCACTGCCTCTCTCCCCCTCTTCTGCTCCACCACTACTCCTCCCTCCCCTCTCTGCTCTACACTAACTCCTCCTCCCCTCTCTCTGATCTACACTACTCCCCCCTCCCCTCTCTCTGCTCTACACTACTCCTCCCTCCTCTCTGCTCACTACACTACTCCTCCCATCCCCTCTCTCTGCTCCCACACTAATCCTCCCCTCCCCTCTTCTCTGTCTAACATCACTCTCCCTCCCTCCTCTCTGCCTTCTACACCACTCCTCCCTTCCCTCTTCTCTGCCTCTACAAACCACTCCTCACTCCCCTCTCTGCTCTACAACAACTCCTCCCTTCCCCTCTCTCTGCTCTAACACCACTTCTCCCTCCCCTCATTCTCGCCTCTAACACCACTCCTCTCTCTGTCTACACCACTCCTTCCTTCTCACCCCTCTCTGCTCACACTACTCTCCCTCCCCTCTCTCTGGCTCTACACCACTCCCCTACCCTCCCTGCTCTCTGCTCTAACAAGACCACACTCTCCCTTATTCCCTCTCTCTGCTCTATCACCACTCCTCCCTTTCCTCTTGCTCTAAGCACCCACTGCCCCCCTCGCAGCCTCTCTGGGCTGTCTACTACTCTACTCCTCCTCCTCCCTCTCCTGCTCTACACACTCCTCGCACTCCCCTCTCTGCTCTACAACCACTCCTCCCTGCCCCTCTGCATCTGCCTCTACAACACACTCCTCCGCTCCCCTCTCTGCTCTAACAACACTCCCCCCCCCTCTCTCTGCCTACAACCCACTCCTCTCCTCCCCCCTCTCTGCTCCACCACTACTCTCATCCCCTCTCTGCTCTACACTACTCCTTCCCATCCCTTCTCTCATCTCTGCTCTACACTACTTCCGCCCCTCCCCTCTATCTGCTCTACACCTACTCCTCCCCCCTCTCCTGCTCTAACACTACTCCTCCCTCCCCTCTCTCTGCTCCACACTACTCCTACCCTTCACTCTCTCTGCTCTACACCACTCACTCCTCCCCTCTCTCTGCTCTACACACCACTCCTCCCTTCCATCTCTCTGCTCTACACCACTCCTGCCCTCCCTCTCTGGCTTCTACAGCCACTCCTCCCTCCCTCTCTGCTCATATCACCAAACTCCTCCCTCCACTCCTCTGCTCTGACAACCTACTCACTCTCCTCCCCTCTCTGCTCTAAACCACTCCTCCCTCCCCTCTCTCTGCCTACACCACTCCTCCCTCCCTCTCTGCTCTACAACACTCCCCCCCCCCTCTCCTGCTCTACAACCACTCTCTCTCCCCCCTCTCTGCTCCACACATAACTCCTCCTCCCCCTCTCTGCTCCACACTACTCCTCCCTCCCCTCTCTTGCTCTACACTACTCCTCCCTCCCTCTCTCTGCTCCACACCTACTCCTCCTCCTCTCTTCTGCATCTACACTACTTCCCCCCTCCCCTCTCTCTGCTCTACAACACTCCTCCCTCCCCTCTCTCTGCTCTACACTACTCCTCCCTCCCCTCTCTCTGCTCCACACTACAACCTACTCCTCCTCCCCTCTCTCTACATACAGACCATACAGACGCATAGAGACGATACAGACGCATACAGAACCATAGAGACCATAGAGACCATAGAGACCATACAGACCATACAGACCCATACATACCGTACAGACCACTACAGACCATAGACCTAAGGACAGACCATAGCCGACCATACAGACCATACATACCGACCAACCATTACAAGACCATACAGACCATACAGACCTAGCAGACCAATAACTAGACCATACAGACCATAAGACCATGAGACATACATACCATACAGACCATACAGACATACAGATCTACAGACCAGTAGAGACCAAATACAACCATAACAGACCATACAGACGATAGAGCACCATATACCATAACAGACCTTTAAATAACTTTCCCTACTGGTCAAATGTTCAAGGGTTTTTCTTGTTTTTTACTATTTTCTACATTGTAGAATAATAGTGAGAAGAACATCAAAACTATGAAATAACAACAATATGGAATCATGTAGTAACCAAAGAAGTGTTAAACAAATAATAGATTTTAGAATGTAGAGTCTTCAAATAGACACCTTTGTGCCTTGATGACAGCTTTGCAGCACCCTTTGCCATTCCTCCTAACCAGTTTCATGAGGTAGTCAACCTGGAATGCATTTCAATTAACAGGTGTGCCTTCTTTGAAAGTTAATTTGTGGAATTCTTTCTCTCTTAATGCGTTTGAGCCAATCAGTTTGTGTTGTGACAAGGTAGAGAGGCTATACAGACCGTTAGGCATTTTGGTTAAAGACCAAGTCATATTATGGCAAGAACAGTTCAAAATAAGCAAAGAGAAATGACAGTCCATCCATTACTTTAGGACATGAAGGTCAGTCATAAAGAATATTTAAAAAACTTTGAAAGTTTCCTCAAATGCAGTCGCAAAAAACCATCAAGCGTTTATGATGAAACTGGCTCTCATGAGGACCGCCACAGGATTGGAAGACTAAGAGTTAACTCTACTGCAGAGGATAAGTTCATTTAAAGTTTCCAGCCTCAGAAATTGCAATATAAACAAAAGCTACACAGAGTTCAAATACATACCAATAATACCATACATAACTTTCATAAGGTGGTGTGGTGTTTTGAGGTGTGTGGAGCTCTGTAATGTGGTGTGAGGTGTGGTGCTGAGAGCGGCGGTATTACCAGTCAGCAGACAGACACAGGTCAGGGGAGTACACATTCCTCTGCACTTGTAGCGGTATTAAAGAGGTGTGTGTTTGTGTGTGGCACTGTCCACAACAGACTCTCTCTTTCCTGACATAACAGTCCTCTCGCAGAACAGAAAATGGGAAGCAGGGAAAACAGGGACAACCACCATGGATTACTGCTGTCTGTCTGCTGTTGTCGTGCGTTTACTGTCCTGCATCTGTCTGTCTTGTCGTCTGTCTGTTCTGGTCTCTGTCTGTCCTGTCTGTCTGTCTGTCTGATCTGTCTGTCTGTCTGGTCTGTCTGTCTGTCTGTCTGTCTTGTCTGTCTCTGTCTGTCTCTGTCTCTGTCTCTGTCTCTGTCTCTGTTCTCTGTCTCTGTATTCTTCTGTGTCTGTCTCTTCTTGTGCTGTCCTCCTCGTTCTGCTCTGTCTCTGTGTCTGTCTCTGTCTCTGTCTCTGTGTGTCTGTCTCTGTCTCTGTTGTGTGTCTTCGTCTCTGTCGTCGTCTCTGTCTCTGTCTCTGTGTGTCTTGTTCTCTGTCCTCTGTCTGTCTCTGTCTCTTTGTCTCTCTGTGTCTGTCTTGTGTGTCTGTGTCTGTCTCTGTCTCTGTCTTCTGTCTGTCTGGTGTCTGTGTGTCTCTCTGTCTCGTTCTCGGATCCTCTGTCGGTTCTGTCTCTGTCTCTGTGTGTCTGTGTGTCTCTCTTGTCTCTTGTTGTCTGTTCTGTTCTGTCTCTGTGTGTCTGTCTCTGTTTCGTCTGGTGTCTCTGTGTCTCTGTGTTCTGGTCCTGTCTCTGTCTCTTGTCTGTCGTCTGTCGTCTTCTTATGGTCTGCTGTGTGTCTGTCATGTCTCTGTCGTGTGTCTCATTAATGTTCTGTCTCTGTCTCGTCTCCTGTCGTGTCCTGTATCTCTGTATCTGTGCTGTCTGTCTCTGTCTCTGTCCTGTCTCCTGTCTCTGTGTGTTCTGTATGTCTCTCCTCTCTCTTTTTGTACATTTTCATTGTGTCCTCTCCTTCGTACTCTTTCTGTCTCTGCTCTGGGGCCTTTATTGGCATGGAAAACACATGTTTACATTGCCAAAGCAAGTGAAAGTAGATAATAACCAAAAAGTGAAATAAACAATAATTTAACAGTAAACATACACTCACAAAAGTTCCAAAAGAATAAAGTAATTTCAAATGTCACATTAATGTATATATACTATGTTGTAACGATGTGCAAATAGTTAAAGAACAAAAGGGAAATAAAATAAATAGGGTTGTATTTACAAATGCCGTTTTGTTCTTAACTGGTTGCCCTTTTCTTGTGGCAACAGTCACACATCTTGCTGCTGTGATGGCGCAACTGTGGGTATTTTCACCAGTAGATATGGGAGTTTTATCACTCTTTGTGGATCTATGTGATCTGAGGGAAATATGGTGTCTCTAATTATGGTCATAACATTTGGGCAGGAGGTTAAAGGGAAGTGCAGTCAGTTTCCACCTGTTTGTGGGCAGTGTGCACAATAGCCTTTCTTCTCTTGAGAGCCAAGTCTGCCTAGTGGCCTTTCTCAATAGCAAAGGCTATGCAACTGAGTCTGTACAATAAGTCAAAGTTCCTTAAGTTTGGGGTAGTCCAGTGGTCAGGTATTCTGCCACTGTCTACTCTCTGTTTAAGGCCAAGTAGCATTTTAGTTTGCTCATTTTTTTGTTAATTCTTTCTTCAATGTGTCAAGTAATTATCTATTTGTTTTTCTCATGATTTGTTTGGGTCTAAATTGTGTTGCTGTCCCGGGGCTCTGTGGGGTCTGTTTGTGTTTTGTGAACAGAGCTTCCAGGACCAGCTTGCTTAGGGACTTCTTCTCCAGGTTCATCTCTCTGTAGGTGATGGCTTTGTTTGGAAGGTTTGGGATTCGCGTCGCCTTTTTAGCTGGTTGTAGAATGAACGTCTCTTATCTGGATTTTGATAAATTAGCGGGTATCGCCTAATTCTGCTCTGCATGAAATTATTTGGGTGTTTTACGGTTGTACAAGGAGGATATTTTTTGCAGAATTCTGCATGCAGAGTCTCAATTTGGTGTTTGTCCCAATTTGTGAAATCCTTTGGTTGGTGAAGCGGACCCCAGGACTTACAACCGTTAACGAAAATGGGTTTTCTATAACTTAATTCAAGTATTTTTTAGCCAGATTCCTATTTTGGTATGTCAAATCTTATGTCCTATGATGGCAATGGAAGGCCCTTCTTGCCCTGTCCTCTTAGACTGTTCACAGCTTGTGGAAGTAACTGTGGACGGCTGAATGTTTAGGCCAGGTATGGTATCGTTTTTGTGTGCTCTAGGGCAACGGTGTCTAGATGAATTTATATTTCTGGTCCTGGCGACTGAACTTTTTTGGAACAGCATTATTTGGTCTTACCTGAGATTCACTGTCAGGACCCAGGGTTTGGCAGAATCTGTTCAGAAAGATCTAGGTGCTGCTGTAGGCCTCCTTTGGTTGGGGAACAGAAGCACCAGGTCACAGCAAAACAGTAGACTTTTGACTTCAAAGATTCTAGTAGGGATGAGGCCGGGTTGGCTGCAGACTGTTTCTAGTGCCCGCGCAATTTTGGTTGATATATATGTTGAAGAGGGTGGGGCTTAGCTGCAATCGCTGTCTCACCCTGGTGGAAAGAAATTCGTTTTTTTGCCCAATTTATTAAACTGTTTCAGACTTGTTGTTTTGTGTAATGGATTTTATAATGTCGTTTGTTTTTCCCCCAACACAACTTTTCTAATCAATTTCTGTAATAGCAAGACCTCCATGCCAAATTGAGTCTAAGGTTTTTTTTAAATCACAAAGCATTAGAAATTTGCCTTGTTTTGGTTTGTTTGGTTTGTTCATTATGGTGTGCAGGGTAAATACGTGGTCTGTCGTACTATAATTTGCAAAAAAGCCAATTTGACATTTGCTCACTACATTGTTTTTCACCGAGGAAAGGTACATTTCTGCTGTTAATTGATAATGCAGAGATTTTCTAGTAGTTAATTGCGGTCAAATTTATCTTCCGTTTTTGTGGAGTGTGGTATCAGTCCTTTGGTTCTAAATTTGGTGAAGATGCCAGAGCAAAGGAATGATGTTTAAGTGTAGCCAATGTTAAATTTTATCCATTTCTTTGAGGATACCATCACACGCACAGGCCTTTTTAGGGGTTCCAAGATTACAGCCTCGAGTCTTCTTGGGTATGATGCTACAAGCTTGGCACACCTGTATTTGGGGAGTTTCTCCCATTCTTCTCTYCAGATCCTCTCAAGCTCTGTCAGGTTGGATGGGGAGCGTCGCTGCACAGCTATTTTCAGGTCTCTCTAGAGGTGTTTGATCGGGTTCAAGTCCYGTTTCTGGCTGGGCCACACAAGGACATTTCAGAGACTTGTCCCAAAGCCACTGCTGTGTTGTCTTGGCTGTGTGCTTAGGGTCCGGATAGCCTCAGGGATATGGGACAACGACATTGATGTATWCGRTGACTCAGTGAGCGAGTTTATTAGCAAGTACATCGGAGATGTTGTACKCGCTGTGACTATTAAAACCTTCCCTAACCAGAAACCTGTGAATTAAATGGCAGCATTGGCACAAAACTGAAAGCGCGAACCACCACTTTTAATCATGGCAAGGCGACCGGAAGCACGACTGAATAAAAACATTGCAGCTATTCCCTCCTCAAGGCAATCAAACAAGCAAGCGTCAGTATAGAGACAATGTAGAGTCACAATTCAAGGGCTCAAAAACGAGACATATATGGCAGGGTCTACAGTCAATCACGGATTACAAAAGAAAACCAGTAACCTCTCACTCAACGTCAACAAAACGAAGGAGATGACTGTGGACTACAGGAAACAGCAGAGGGAACACCCCCACATCCACATCCACGGGACAGCAGTGGAGAAGGTGGAAAGATTTAAAGTTCCTCGGCATACACATCACGGACAAACTGAAGTGGTCCTCCCACACAGACAGCGTGGAGAAGTAGGCGCAACAGCGTCGGACGGGGCCACAGTGTCTCCCGACCCCTCCTGTCTCAGCCTCCAGTATTTATGCTGCAATCGTTTATGTGTCGGGGGGCTAGGGTCAGTCTGTTATATCTGGAGTATTTCTCCTGTCWTATCAGGTGTCCTGTGTGAWTTMAAGTATGCTCTCTCTAATTCTTTCTCMCTTTTTCTCTCTCTRTTTCTTTCTCTCTGTTTCTCTGTTATAATCTCCACCTGGCACAGC
Organism: Salvelinus sp. IW2-2015; assembly: GCF_002910315.2. Classification (NCBI taxonomy): domain Eukaryota; kingdom Metazoa; phylum Chordata; class Actinopteri; order Salmoniformes; family Salmonidae; genus Salvelinus; species Salvelinus sp. IW2-2015. Next base: position 49,360 of record NW_019944274.1, on the reverse strand, counting down.
CAGAAGAGGACTGGCCACCCCTCATAGCCTGGTTCCTCTCTAGGTTTCTTCCTAAGTTCCAGCATTTCTTGGGAGGTTTGCCTAGCCACCGTGCTTCTACACCTGCATTGCTTGCTGTTTGGGGTTTTAGGCTGGGTTTCTGTATAGCACTTTGTGACATCAGCTGATGTAAGAAAGGCTTTCTGAATAAATTTGATTTGATTCAACTTCAGGAGGCTGAAGAAATTTGGCTTGTCATCTAAAACACTCACAATCTTTTACAGATGCACAATCGAGAGCATCGTGTTGGGCTGCATCACCGCCTGGTACGGCAACTGCACCGCCATCAACCGCAAGGCTCTCCAGAGGGTAGTGAGGTCTGCACAACGCATCACCGGGGGCAAACTACCTGCCCTCCAGGACACCTACACCACCCGATGCACAGGAAGGCCACAAATATAAATCAAGGACAACAACCACCCAAGCCACTGCCTGTTCACCCCGCTATCATCCAGAAGGCGAGGTCAGTACAGGTGCGTCAAAGCTGGGACCAGAGACTGAAAAACAGCTTCTATCTCAAGGCCATCAGACTGTTAAACAGCCATCACTAACATTGAGTGGCTGCTGCCAACATACTGACTTAAATTTCTGGCCACTTAAATAAATGGATTTAATAAAGGTATTATTAGTCACTTTAAATAACGCCACTTTAATAATGTTTACATACCCACATTACTCATCTCATATGTATATACTGTTCTATACCATTACTGCATCTTGCCTATGCTGCTCATCCATATATTTATATGTACATATTCTAGTCATCCCTTTGTGCATTTGTGTGTATAAGGTAGTAGTTGTGAAATTGTTAGATATACTGCATTGTCAGAACAAGAAGCACAATCATTTCGCTACACTCGCATTAGCATCTACTAACCCTGTGTATGTGACTATAATTTTGGGGGGATTCGAAGCCACTACTGCGTAGTCTTGTCTGTGTGCTTAGGGTCGTTGTCCTGTTGGAAGGTGAACCTTCACCCCAGTCTGAGGTCCTGAGCGCTCTGGAGCAGATTTTCATCAAGGATCTGTCTGTACTCCTGACTAGTCTCCCAGTCCTGCTGCTGAAAAACATTCCCACAGCGTGATGCTGCCACCACCATGCTTCACCGTAGGGATGGTGCCAGGTTTCCTCTAGATGTGACGCTTGGCATTCAGGACAAAGAGTTCAATCTTGGTTTCATCAGAACAGAGAATCTTGTTTCTCATGTTCTGAGTCCTTTAGGTGCCTTTTGGCAAACTCCAAAAGGGCTGTCGTGTGCATTTTACTGAGGAGTGGCTTCAATCAGGCCACTCTACCATAAAGGCCTGATTGGTGTAGTTCTGCAGAGATGGTTGTCCTTCTGGAAGGTTCTCCCATCTCCACAGAGGAACTCTGGAGCTCTGTCAGAGTGACCATCTGGTTCATGGTTATCTCCTTGACCAAGGCCCTTCTCCCTGATTGCTCTATTTGGCCAGCGCGTCAGCTCAAGGAAGAGTATTGGTGGTTCCAAAATCTTTCCATTTAAGAATGATGGAGCCACTGTGTTTTTGGGGATCTTCATTCTGCAGAAATTGGTGGTACCCTTCCCAGATCTGTGCCTCGACACAATCCTGTCTCGGAGCTCTACGGACAATTCCTTCAACCTCATGGCTTGGTTTTTGCTCTGACATGTACTGTCAACTGTGGGACCTTATACAGTGGGGAGAACAAGTATTTGATACACTGCCGATTTTGCAGGTTTCCTACTTACAAAGCATGTAGAGGTCTGTAATTTTTATCATAGGTACACTTCAACTGTGAGAGACGGAATCTAAAACAAAAATCCAGAAAATCACATTGTATGATTTTTAAGTAATTAATTTGCATTTTATTGCATGACATAAGTATTTGTCACCTACCAACCAGTAAGAATCCGGCTCTCACAGACCTGTTAGTTTTTCTTTAGAAGCCCTCCTGTTCTCCACTCATTACCTGTATTAACTGCACCTGTTTGAACTCGTTACCTGTATAAAAGACACCTGTCCACACACCAATCAAACAGACTCCAACCTCTCCACAATGGCCAAGACCAGAGAGCTGTATAAGGACATCAGGGATAAAATTGTAGACATGCAACAGGCTGGGATGGGCTACAGGACAATAGGCAAGCAGCTGGTGAGAAGGCAACAACTGTTGGCGCAATTATTAGAAAATGGAAGAAGTTCAAGATGACGGTCAATCACCCTCGGTCTGGGCTCCATGCAAGATCTCACCTCGTGGGGCATCAATGAACATGAGGAAGGTGAGTTATCAGCCCAGAACTACACGGCAGACCTGGTCAATGACCTGGAGAGAGTGGGACCACAGTCTCAAAGAAAACCATTAGTAACACACTACACCGTCATGGATTAAAATCCTGCAGCGCACGCAAGGTCCACATGCTCAAGCCAGCGCATGTCCAGGCCCGTCTGAAGTTTGCCAATGACCATCTGATGATCCAGAGGAGGAATGGAGAAGGTCATGTGGTCTGATGAGACAAAAAAGAGCTTTTTGGTCTAAACTCCACTCGCCGTGTTTGGAGGAAGAAGAAGGATGAGTACAACCCAAGAACACCATCCCAACCGTGAAGCATGGAGGTGAAACATCATTCTTTGGGGATGCTTTTCTGCAAAGGGTACAGGATGACTGCACCGTATTGAGGGGAGGATGGATGGGGTCTTGATCGCGAGATCTTGGCCAACAACCTCCTTCCCTCAGTAAGAGCATTGAAGATGGGTCGTGGCTGGGTCTTCCAGCATGACAACGACCCGAAACACACAGCCAGGGCAACTAAGGAGTGGCGCCGTAAGAAGCATCTCAAGTCCTGAGTGGCCTAGCCAGTCTCCAGACCTGAACCCAATAGAAAATCTTTGGAGGGAGCTGAAAGTCCGTATTGCCCAGCGACAGCCCCGAAACCTGAAGATCTGGAGAAGATCTGTATGGAGGAGAAGGCCAAAATCCCTGCTGCAGTGTGTGCAAACCTGGTCAAGAACTACAGGAAACGTATGATCTCTGTAATTGCAAACAAAGGTTTCTGTACCAAATATTAAGATCTGCTTTTCTGATGTATCAAATACTTATGTCATGCAATAAAATGCAAATTAATTACTTAAAAATCATACAATGTGATTTTCTGGATTTTTGTTTTAGATCCGTCTCTCATAGTGAAGTGACCCATGATAGAAATTACAGACCTCTACATGCTTTGTAAGTAGGAAAACCTGCAAAATCGGCAGTGTATCAAATACTTGTTCTCCCCACTGTATATGACAGTTTGTGCCTTTCCAAATCATGTCCAATCAATTTATTTTGCAACAGGTGGACTCCAATCAAGTTTTAGAAACATCTCAAGGATGATCAATGGAAACAGGATGCACTTGAGCTCAATTTCGAATCTCATAGCAAAGGGTCAGAATACTTATGAAAATAAGGTATAACCTGTTTTCACTTTGTCAATGTGGGGTATTGTGTGTAGATTACTGAGGATTGATAAAATCAATTTTTGAATAAGGCTGTAACGTAACAGTCAAGGGGTCTGAATACTTGGGGCGGCAGGTTGGATGCTGGTTCGAATCCCCGAGCTGACAAGGTAAAAATCAGTCAGTCTGCCACTGAACAAGGCAGTTAACCCACTGTTCCCCGGGCGCTGAAGACGTGGATGTCGATTAAGCCAGCCCCCCTGCACCTCTGTGATTCAGAGGGGTTGGGTTAAATGAGGAAGACACATTTCAGTTSAKTGCATTCAGTMGTAKCTGACTAGGTAACTTACTTTCTCTGCAAAACACTAGTCTCAACGTCAACAGTGAAGAGGCGACTCCGGGAAGCTGGTCTTCCAGGCAGAGTTGCAAAGAAWATCCACATCTCAGACTGGCCAATTAAAAGAAAAGATTAAGATGGGCAAAAGAACACAGACACTGGACAAAGGAACTCTGCCTAGATGGCCAGAGTTGCCTCTTCAATGTTGATGTTAATACTGGTGTTTTGCGGGTATTATTTAATGAAGCTGCCAGTTGAGGACTTGTGAGGCAGAAAAATATATCGGGGATTGGAAATAATACAGACCATTGTATTGATAGAAGCCACAATTTATCTGCAATATTAAAGCTACCCTAAATAAAATACTCCCACATATTATCATCCTCATCAAAGGACATTAATAGCATAAGAACAAACTCTCGAGTGGCTCAGCGGTCTAAGGCACTGCATCTCAGTGCTACTGGCGTCACTACAGACACCCTGGTTCAAATCCAGGCTGTATCACAACCGGCCGTGATTGGGAGTCACATAGGACGGTGCACGTCATCTGGGTTTGGCCGGTGGAGGCCGTCCCTGTAAATAAGAATTTGTTCTTAACTGACTTGCCTAATTAAATAAAAAACGACATACTCCGACACGTTCATCTATGGAAAAGCCCACACTAGATAATAGCCTATTTTACATATTTACATTTTAGTCATTTAGCAGACAGTCTTATCCAGAGCGACTTTGAGTGGATATATTTTACAATGTTTTTCGTAATAGGTCCATTGTGGAAATCAAATCCCATATCTTGGCGTGGCAACCGTCATGCTCTACCAACTTTTCTCTTTCGTTATTGCATTCTCTCATTCTCCCTGTCTCACACACACACACACACACACACACACACACACTAAGACACCAGGGTAATTACCTCAGAGATCAGGGCGGGGTTAAGATTAGCAGGCATTTAGAGTCTGGAACGTCCCTCATGCTAACCTAGGTGTGTGTGTGTGTGTGTGTGTGTGTGTGTGTGTGTGTGTGTGTGTGTGTGTGTGTGTGTGTGTGTGTGTGTGTGTGTGTGTGTGTGTGTGTGTGTGTGTGTGTGTGTGTGTGTGTGTGTGTGAAAGAGAGCGCTCTCTTCAGCTTAAATGTAATTACAGGGCTTATTCCTGCTCCTATTGTCCCTGTGTGTCACATGTTCACATGGAGAAACACTAGCAGCACATCTGGGCAACCTGGGCTACATTTATACACAGGAAGGGACCTGGGCTACATTTACACAGGAAGGGACCTGGGCTACATTTACACAGGAAGGAACCTGGGCTACATTTACACAGGAAGGAACCTGGGCTACATTTACACAGGAAGAACCTGGCTACATTACACGAAGGAACCTGGGCTACATATTACACAGGAAGGAACCTGGGCTACATTTACACAGGAAGGAACACATGGGCTACATTTACACAGGAAGGAACCTGGGCTACATTTACACAGAAGGAACCTGGGCTATATTACACAGGAAGGAACCTGGGCTACATTTACACAGGAAGGAACATGGGCTACATTTACACAGGAAGGAACCTGGGCTACATTTACACAGGAAGGGACCTGGGCTATATTTCCACAGGAAGGACCATTCTGATCTTTTTTCACTAATTGTTCTTTTGACCAATCTGATCAGCTGATCAGCTTTAAAAAAATGTAATTAAAAGATCTGCTGTGATTGGTCAAAAGTCTAATTAGTGGAAAAAATATCAGAATTTACCTGTTTGTGTAAATGCAGCCATTGTGTCAAAAGAGTTAGGGCTCAATTAAATCTGTTGTATTGAGGAAGTATCGAGGAATTATCGAGGAATTACCAAGGAAGTGTCAAATAATTACAGAGGAAGTGTTTAGGAAGTGTTGAGGAAGTATCAAGGACACATCGAGGAAGTGTCGAGGAAGTACCGTGGAAGAGCCTTGCTAATTTGTAAGGGCAATGTCTGATTGAGCCGACCTTTGCAGTGTTTACCTTGAACGCAGTCTCCGCAAACGCGGGAACATTACTCTTTAAAGGTCCAACGCAGACGTTTTTATCTCAATATAAAATCATATCTGGGTAACAATTAAGTACCTTACTGTGATCGATTTTCTGTCTCGCGCTGCTGGTATGAACTGCTAAAACCAAAAATCAACATATTCTGTTGACTTTCGGTTATAGCTTTCACTACACAGCAGCAGGAGTTGGTTGGGCTTGATGTGCCAGGGCAGCTTGTACATGACCCAAAGCCTGTCTGGTCTCACGTGGTTTGAGACAGTAATCCATCATCAGGAAGACAAAAAGGCTAGGGGAGAGGACTAACAAATCATCTCCAGAATCTCTCGAAACCAGAAATGGTAGACAGTTAGTCATGGGGCTATCATCCCCATCCTGTAAAACTCTTGTGCTACAGAAACAGCAACAAATTAGACTTCTACAACTGGATGCAAATATATCCCAGAATCCACCATGTGTATGATCGCCATCAGTGAAAGCCTATGGGAAACTGGTTATGTGAAGATGGGAGCACTGAACACCAAAAACCAAATGCACGTTAGCTTATGGAATGTTACAACAATGTTTMGGTCTGCAAATCTGGCACAGTTTACAAATGAAATGAGGAGAGACAAGCTACAGAGAGATGCCTTCCACAAAACTCGTCTCTAGACAATCATGCACATCTTCTGGACTAACACAATATCAAACACCAACCTCCTCAATCTAATAAAGAAGCCATGGATGCCATACTTGAGAGACGCCGCTGGAGCTGGATTGGACACGCCCTGAGATAGAGTTCAGACTCCATCCCAAGTCCATTGGACTCCAGAGGGCATACGTAAGAGGCCAAGACAACGTGACGGAGAACAATAGAGACAGAGCTACAACATCAGCAGAGGAGGGGCACGACGGAGAAGATGACCAGAGACAGACAGAAATAGAGAGCCTTTGTTGCTGCCCAATGCGCCAGCCGGCGTGATGCYGTTGAGTGAGTGAGAGTGTGATTGTTTTCAATTAAAAATATCAAAAATTTACAAAAATTGCAAAGAGCGATTTCTCAAACAGAAATTTAGCTAGGACTGTCTGGGAGTGGTCTGAGTGAGGGGCCTAATTGAACTAGCCAAATGGGAGGGATATGTAKCCTGAAAACTAGCTGTTATTGGCAGAGAGGTTTAAAACTCCCTATTTTATTGGTCGATTAACTAATTTACTTGCTGGTGATGTCGCCAAGCAGGATWATACTTCCTCCCACCAAAACAGGCAGAAATGTCAGGTTGATCTTTRCAAAGAACCCTTATACAGCTTTAAGACAATTTCACCATATTATTCTAACCTCATAGTGTGGACATATACCGTATATAAAACACATGGAATATGTCGATTTTGACTGCACTAGGCCTTTACATTATAAGGCGGATCTTCCGCGATACTTCTGCGATACGGATTGAAAACACCCCTTCATTACAGATCTTCACTGAAACGTGTCCTGGCTTGTAAGGGTTATTTTGAGCTGTATGTGAAAGAGCAGAGGATACTAAAACGGATAAATAATTGTGACGCTCTGATTGAAGGACAATGAGAGCAGACTGTGGAAATTAAGTGGCAGTGGAGTATCTTGTACACTAGAGGGTCTTTGGTTTTGAAGAGCTCGGAATGAAGCGTTCATTCATGATGGAATGTTTTTGTTGACTCAGCTCACCATGTTGTACTTCTGTCTCTGTCTTTCCCCAACTGTTTCTCCCCTTTCTCGCTGTCTCACACCATTTACGAATACATCTCTCTCTCTCTCGCTTTCTCTCTCTCTCTCTGTGTTGAATGTGCTTCTGGGAGGAGCAGGAGACAGACTGGGTCATTGACTGGGACGGCGATGCTATCTTTGCTTCCAGCCCAGTCTGCCAGCACAGGACGAGCATTGTTCTCTTCTCCTTTCCTCTCCTCTCTTCTTCTTTCGCTGCACTCACTCACTCTCTGTCTCTAATACCTCCTACTGTGCATATCATCCATGAGACTCCCTGCATCAATAGTCACACACACCCTATGCCCTGGGTCTCCTCTGCCACCCTGGGTATGTAAGAGGGGGAGAGAGGAAGCAGAGAGAGGTGTAGCGAGAGGATGATGATTTGGTTTCTCTTTCATCAATAAGTGAATCTTTATCAAGGGGACCCACCACCACCACTCTGTCTGTCTGTCTGTCTGTCTGTCTGTCTGTCTGTCTGTCTGTCTGTCTGTCTGTCTGTCTGTCTGTCTGTCTGTCTGTCTGTCTGTCTGTCTGTCTGTCCCTGTCTGTCTGTCTGTCTGTCTGTCTGTCTGTCTGTGTCTGTCTGTCCTGTCTGTCTGGTCCTGTCTGTCTGTCTGCCTGTCTGTCCTGTCTGTCTGTCCTGTCTGTCTGTCCTGTCTGTCCTGTCTGTCTGTCTGTCCTGTTCTGGTTCCTGTCTGTCTGTCTGTCTGTCTGTCTGTCCTGTCCTGTCTGTTGTCTGTCTGTCTGTCTGTCTGTCTGTCCTGTCTGTCTGTCTGTCTGTTCTGTCTGTCTGTCTGTCTGTTGTCTGTCTGTCTGTCTGTCTGTTTGTCTGTTCTGGTCCTGTTCTGTCTGTCTGTCTGTCTGTCGTCTGTGCTGTCTGTCTGTCTGTCTGTTCTGTCTGTCTGTCTGTCTGTCCTGTCTGTCTGTCTGTCTGTCTGTCTGTCTGTCTGGTCTCGTCTGTCTGTCTGTCCTGGTCTGTCTGTCTGTCTGTCTGGGTCTGTCCTGTCCTTGTCCCTGTCTGTCTGTCTGTCTGTCTGTCTGTCTGTCCTGTCTGTCCTGTCTGTCTGTCCTTGTCTGTCTGTCTGTCTGTCTGTCTGTCTGTCTGTCTGTCTGTCTGTCTGTCTGTCTGTCTGTCTGTCTGTCGTATTCATCACCATCCCTCATTCATGGCTCCTCTCCTACCATACAAGCACATCACACTGCCAGCTGCATACATTACCATAATATATAACAGGCTTCAGTTCATTAGTTGCTGTGGTTGGGAGTTATGATCACGGTAATGTGTCTCTCTCTCTCTCTTCCTATTCTCTGATGCATATTTACGTAGCCTATATGAGTGGATACAAATGGACCATATTGCAAATCCCTGGGAGGAGATCTATATCCATATTCAGAGGCAGATATATTGGGTAAGTGTCTGAAAATGTCACTATGAAAGATTGTGTTACTCACAGCACCGGGCTGTGAATGCGAACTGGAGACACCGTGTGCATCACTGGTAACACGGTGTCTGACCAGTCACACGCTCCCCAGCACGCCCGCTCTGCAGCGCTCTCCATGATAGCACCTCTCTGGAATCTGGCGTCGAACTCCTCATCCGAATCCCTGACTGGCTCTATGGCCCCCCCCAAAAAAACGTATTGGGTTTTCTGTGGCCTACCTCGTTGGTATTTCTCCTCGTAATATCGCCGTTCCGCTTCTGCTGCCTCTATTTACTCCTTCGGAAGACAATACTCCCCAGCCTGCGTCCAGGGTCCTGCTCCGTCCAAAATCCATTCCCAGGTCCATTCCTCCTGAACATGCTGCTTGGTCCATTTATGGTGTGTTCTTCTGTCACGGCCGTTGTAAGGAGGAGACCAAGGCGCAGCGTGGTATGCGTACATTCTACTTAATTATAAGAATGAACACTGACCAAAACTAACACAATAACAAAACTAACCGTGAAGCTATACAAATTAGTGGTGACAGGCAACTACACATAGACAAGAACCCACAAACACCAACGGGAAAATGGCTACCTAAATATGATCCCCAATCAGAGACAACGATAAACAGCTGCCTCTGATTGGGAACCATATCAGGCCACCATAGACATATAAATCACCTAGACCTACAACAACCCTTGACATACAAAAACCCTAGACAATACAAAACTAACGTACCCACCCTAGTCACACCCTGACCTAACAAACTTTTTGTGTACAGTCGTGGCCAAAGTTTTGAGAATTACACAAATATTAATTTRCACAAAGTTTGCTGCTTCAGTGTCTTTAGATATTTTTTGTCAGATGTTACTATGGAATACTGAAGTATAATTACAAGCATTTCATAAGTGTCAAACGCTTTTATTGACAATWACATGAAGTTGATGCAAAGAGTCAATATTTGCAGTGTTGACCCTTCTTTTTCAAGACCTCTGCAATTCGCCCTGGCATGCTGTCAATTAACTTCTGTGCCACATCCTGACTGATGGCAGCACATTCTTGTATAATCAATGCTTAGAGTTTGTCAGAATTATTGGGTTTCTGTTTGTCCACCCGCCTCTTGAGGATTGACCACAAGTTCTCAATGGGATTAAGGTCTGGGGAGTTTCCTGGCCATGGACCCAAAATATCAATGTTTTGTTCCCTGAGCCACTTAGTTATCAATTTTGCCTTATGGCAAGGTGCTCCATCATGCTGGAAAAGGCATTGTTCGTCACCAACCTGTTCCTGGATGGTTGGGAGAAGTAGCTCTCGGAGGATGTGTTGGTACCATTCTTTATTCATGGCTGTGTCCTTAGGCAAAATTGTGAGTGAGCCCACTCCCTTGGCTGAGAAGGAACCCCAAACATGAATGGTCTCAGGATGCTTTACTGTTGGCATGACACAGGACTGATGGTAGCGCTCACCTTGTCTTCTCCGGACAAGCTTTTTTCCGGATGCCTCAAACAATCGGAAAGGGGATTCGTTTTGTGCGTTTTCCATCACACGTGACGGAAGATTTAACCTGAGGTGCTGGAAGACAAATGGAATGTTATTCCTGCATTATGAATGGAATGTTATTGTTATTCCTGCGTTATGAATGGAATGTTATTCCTGCTTATGAATGGAATGTTATTCCTGCGTTATGAAATGGAATGTTTATTCCTGATTATGAATGGAATGTTATTCCTGCATTATGATATAATGTTATTCCTTGCATTATGAATATGAATGTTATTCTGCCATTATGAATGGAATGTATTCCCTCTGTCACCCTGCAGTTGTCAATCCTCTCTGTCCCTCTCTCTCTCTCTCTTCTCTCTCTCTCTCTCTGCTCTCTCTCTTCTCTCTTCGTCTCCTCTCTTCCTCTCTCTTAATATATATATATATATAATTATATATATATATATATATATATTTATATATATATATATTATATATATATATATATATATTATATATATATATTATATATATATATATGCACACAGTTGAAGTCAGATGTTTACATACATCTTAGCCAAATACATTTAATCTCCGTTTTTCACAATTCCTGACATTTAATCCTAGTAAAAATTCCCTGTCTTTGTTCAGTTAGGATAACCACTTTATTTAAAGAATGTCAGAATAATAGTAGAGAGAATTATTTATTTCAGCTTTTTTTTCTTTCATCACATTCCCAGAGGGTCAGAAGTTTACATACACTCAATTAGTATTTGGTAGCATTGCCTTTAAATTGTTTAACTTGGGTCAAACATTCGGGGAGCCCTTCCACAAGCTTCCCACAATAAGTTGGGTGAATTTTGGCCCATTCCTCCTGACAGAGCTGGTGTAACTGAGTCAGGTTTGTAGGCCTCCTTGCTTGCACACGCTTTTTCAGTTCCTCCCACAAATTTTCTATAGAATTGAGATCAGGGCTTTGTGATGGCCACTCCAATACCTTGACTTTGTTGTCCTTAAACCATTTTGCCACAACTTTGGAAGTGTGCTTGGGGTCATTGTCCATTTGGAAGATCCATTTGCGACCAAGCTTTAACTTCCTGACTGATGTCTTGAGATGTTGCTTCAATATATCCAAATAATTTTCTATCCTCATGAWGCCATCTATTTTGTGAAGTGCAATGGGCCCACCCGCAGCAAGCACCCCCACAACATGATGCTGACATCTCCGTGTTTCACGGTTGTGATGGTGTTCTTCGGCTTGTAAGCCTCCACCTTTTTCCTCCAAATATAACGATGGTCATTATGGCCAATCAGAAGCAGTGGCTTCTTCCTTGCGGAGTGACCTTTCAGGTTATGTCGATATAAGGACTCGTTTTACTGTGGATATAGATCCTTTTGTACCCGTTTCCTCCAGCATCTTCACAAGGTCCTTTYCTGTTGTTCTGGGATTGATTTGACCTTTTCACACCAAAGTATGTTCATCTCTAGGAGACAGAACGCGTCTCCTTCCTGAGCGGTACGGCGGCTGCGTAGTCCCATGGTGTTTATATTTACTATTGTTTGTACTATTGTTTGTACAGATGAACGCGGTACCTTCAGGCATTTGGAAATTGCTCCCAAGGATGAATCAGATTTGTGGAGGTCATCAATCTATTTTCTGAGATCTTGGCTGGTGTCTTTTGATTTTCCCATGATGTCAAGCAAAGAGACACGGAGTTTGAAGGTAGGCCTTGAAACACATCCATAGGTATACCTCCAATTGACTCAAATGATGTCAATTAGCCTATGAGAAGCTTCTTCATCATTTTCTGGAATTTTCCAAGCTGTTTAAAGGCACAGTCAACTTAGTGTATGTAAAATTCAACTGTATATATATATATATATATATATATTTCTCTCTCTCTCCTTCTCTCGCTCTTTCCTTTCTCTCTCTCTCTCTCTCTCTCGTTTACTCTCTCTCTCTCTCAAACACAATTGTTTCTCTCTCACGTATACCCAACCACTCACATCCCCACCTCTCTCTGTCTTACACGTTATCTCTCTCTCATAATTCCCCAGCAGTGGTCTCCTGTCTCTATGATAGAACTGGATCATAGCTTCTGCAGTGGTGGAAAACATGATCTCCCATCAGTCCTCTCTCTGTTGGGGGGGATCAACACAGACCGCCATCCTGGAGGATCATGGGTAAAGGGGCTAAAGAGAGGTGTCCATTGTTTTGGCACCTGTTTCCCTTCCCATTGTCAAAACGCTCCAACCTGTCATTAAAAGCTTTCTCATCGCAGCGGCAGACAAGTGAATTCGTTTATATGTATACAGTACCTTTCGGAAAGTATTTAGACCCCTTGACTTTTTAACACATTTTGTTACGTTACAGCCTCATTCTAAAACGTATTAAATAAAATTAAACATAAAAAATCCTCAGAAATCTACAGACAATACCCAAAAATGGCAAAGTGAAAACAGGTTTTTAGAAATGTTTGCAAATGTTACAGTTTTAAAACAGAAATACCTTAATAATATAAGCATGCAGTCCCTTTGCTATCAGACTGGAAATTGATCTCAGGTGCATCCTGTGTGCATTGTTTGAGATGTTTCTACAACTTGATTGGAGTCCACCTGTGGTCAATTCAATTAACTGGACATGATTTGGAAAGGCACACACCTGTCTATATATGGTTCCACAGTTATTAACAGTGCATGTCAGAGCTAAAACCAAGGCWTGAGGTCGAAGGAATTGTCCGTAGCGCTTCGAGACACGATTGTGTCGAGGCACAGATCTGGGGAATGGTACCAAAACTATTTCTGCAGCATTGAAGGTCCCCAAGAACACAGTGGACATCATTCTTAAATGGAAGAAGTTTGGAACCACCAACACTCTTCCTAGACTGGCAGCAGGCCAACTTGAGCAATCAGGGGAGAAGGTCCTTGGTCAGGAAGGTGACCAAGGACCTGATGGTCACTCTGAAGGATGTCCAGAGTTGCTCTGTGGAGATGGGAGAACCTTCCAGAAGAACAACCACCTCTGCAGAACTCCACCAATCAGGCCTTCGTGGTAGAGTGGCCAGACAAAAGCCACTCCTCAGTAAAAGGCACATGACAGCCCGCTTGGAGTTTGCCAAAAGGCACCTAAAGACTCATAACATGAGAAACAAGATTCTCTGGTCTGATGAAACCAAGATTGAACTCTTTGGCCTGAATGCCAAGCGCCACGTCTGGAGGAAACCTGGCACCATCTCTACGGTGAAGCATGGTGGTGGCAGCATCATGCTGTTGGGATGTTTTTCAGCGCAGGGACAGGGAGACTAGTCAGGATCTAGGCAAAGCTGAACGGAAGAAAGTACAGAGAGATCCTCGATGAAAACCTGTTCCAGAGCTCTCAGGACCTCAGACTGGGGTGAAGGTTCACCTTCCAAAAGGACAAAGACCCTAAGCACACAGCCAAGACAACACAGGAGTGGCTTCGGGACAAGTCTCTGAATGTCCTTGAGTGGGCCAGCCAGAGCCCGTACTTGAACCTTATCGAACATCTCTGGAGAGACCTGAAAATAGCTGTGCAGCAACACTCCCCATCCAACCTGACAGAGCTTGAGAGGATCTGCAGAGAAGAATGGGAGAAACTCCCCAAATACAGGTGTGCCAAGCTTGTAGCGTCATACCCAATAAGACTTGAGGCTGTAATCGCTGCCAAAGGTGCATCAACAATGTACTAAGGGTCTGAATACTTGCAAAAATAAAACTAAAAACTGTTTTTGCTTTGTCATTATGGGGCATTCTGTGTAGATTGATGAGGGAAAAAAAGATGAATCCATTTTAGATTAAGGCTGTAACGTAATAAAATGTGGAAAAAGTCAAGGGGTCTGAATACTTCCCAAGGCACTGTATATCCATACCACCTGCATACCACTGCTGGCTTGCTTCTGAAGCTAAGCAGGGTTGGTCCTGGTCAGTCCCTGGATGGGAGACCAGGTGCTGCTGGAAGTGGTGTTGGAGGGCCAGTAGGAGGCACTCTTTCCTCTGGTCTAAACAAAGATCCCAATGCCCCAGGGCAGTGATTGGGGACACTGCTCTGTGTAGGGTGCCGTCTTTCGGATGGGACGTTAAACGGGTGTCCTGACTCTCTGAGGTCATTAAAGATCCCATGGCACTTATCGTAAGAGTAGGGGTGTTAACCCCGGTGTCCTGGCTAAATTCCCAATCTGGCCCTCAACCATCACGGTCACCTAATAATCCCCAGTTTACAATTGGCTCATTCATCCCCCTCCTCTCCCCTGTAACTATTCCCCAGGTCGTTGCTGCAAATGAGAACGTGTTCTCAGTCAACTTACCTGGTAAAATAACGGTAAATAAATAAATAAAAATATGCAAAACTCCTCGCCAGCCATTAAAACAAAACAACATAAATTGAATCACATTGTTAATTTGTCGCTTTTCCCCAAATCCCAAGACGGATGGGGATCTCGACCTCGTCGATTTAATCACACACTACTGAGTGTTAAGAAATAACATGATCACCCCAAGCTGATAACGCTGATTAAAGAGACCTTTGTCTTTACAAAGAAGCGGTGAGAAGGGTGTGGGTGTGTGTGTGTGTCTCTACCAATTAAACTAATCCTGATCCTATATCTAATCCTATATCTCCTGGGCTCTATGAGATGCAGAAATAAGCCTGGTAATGGTCCTGGAAATCACGCAAATGTAGTATTATTTTTTAATTTAGTGAAGAAGAAATTCTCATTTAAGATGACGACATACCAAAAGGAAAAAAGGAAAATATCTCCTGCGAGAATGGGGGCTTGGGATGAAAAATAAAAAATTCAAATATAGGACAAAACACACATCACGACAAGAGAGACACCACAACAGTTCCTCTGTCCAGTCTCTGTGTTCTTTTGCCCATCTTAATCTTTTATTTTTATMGGCCAGTCTGAGATYTGGCTTTTTCTTTGCAACTCTGCKTAGAAGGCCAGCATCCCGGAGTCMCCTCTTCACTGTTGARGTTGAGACTGGTGTTTTGCGGGTGCTATTTATTGAAGCTGCCAGTTGAGGACTTGTGAGGCGTCTGTTTCTCAAACTAGACACTCTAATGTACTTGTCCTCTTGCTCAGTTGTGCACCGGGGCCTCCCACTCCTCTTTCTATTCTGGTTAGGGCCAGTTTGTGCTGTTCTGTGAAGGGAGAAGTAGACAGCGTTGTACGAGATCTTCAGTTTCTTGGGAATTTCTCACATGGAATAGCCTTCATTTCTCAGAACAAGACTGACGAGTTTCAGAAGAACTCTTTTTTGTTTCTGGCCATTTTGAACCTGTAATCGAACCCACGAATGCTGATGCTCCAGATACTCAACTAGTCTAAAGAAGGACAGTTTTATTGCTTCTTTAACCAGCACAACAGTTTTCAGCGGTGCTAACATAATTGCAAAAGGGTTTTCTACTGATCAATTAGCCTTTTAAAATTATAAACTTGGATTAGCTAACACAACGTGCCATTGGAACACGGGAGTGATGGTTGCTGATAATGGGCCTCTGTACACCTATGTAGATACAGTAATCGCCTCGTTTATTCGCGGGGGTTTACGTTCCGAAAATGACCGCGATAAGTGAAATCCGCGAAATAGAAAACTTTTTTTTTTTTTTTTTTACA
>NW_019944274.1:25025-28828 GCF_002910315.2 Salvelinus sp. IW2-2015 | reverse complement strand
TGTTATTGGTCACTACATTGTATGTGTTTTTTTCCCCAGCAAGATGTTATTGGGTCACGGTCACATGTCAGCAGATTTATTGGTCAATGGTTAGCAGAATGTTTATTGGTCATGGTTAGCAAGTGTTATTGGTCACATGGGTTAAGGCAGATGTTATGGTCACATGGTTGCAGATGTATTGGTCAATGGGGGTTAGGCAGATTTATTGGTCACATGGTCAGAGATGGTTATTGGGTCAGTGATTAGCAGATGTTATTGGGTAATACACAATGGTTAGCAAATGTTATTGGCTGGTGGTAGGAATGCTTGCGTTTCTAGCTCCGACAGTGAGTAAATTAACAATTTCACAAATATACCAATCACACAAGTCCTAAGTAAAGGAATGGATGAGAATATATAAATATACGGACGAGCGATGACAGAGCGGCATAGACTAGACTCTACAAGGCGTTGAAAACACTCCGCTGGCCATGTTGACTCCTCCAAGCTTCCACACAGTTGTTGTGGTCTGGGATGTCTTTGGTTGGGTGGATGTTCTTGATCACACACAAACTGTGGGAGGCGATGAAAACCTGATAAACTGGTGCGGTGGCACTACTATATACCTGCTTCAGGGGCAACTTTATCTGTTGGTCTTCATTACTCTTGAATTACACAAATACACATCTCAAAAGGCTTAATCATCCTCCTTTAACCTGTCTCCTCCTTTTCGGGAGTTCTGCAGTGTCGTGTTCCTGGTTTCGTTGTTTTTAATTAAAAACTTTCACCTGCTTCCCGGACTCACGCCCATCGTTAAATCTACAATGATTGAAATTGGGTTTAAACGGTTGACAAATCAGTAGTCATAGGCTTTCACTCTGGATTCACCTGGTCAGTCTGTCATGGAAATGGTTTATACCTCAGTGTATATAAGGGAAATACGTGCATTTGGGATTTAGCCAATATTGCCCCTTGTAAACCCAAGAAAGCACGTAGAGAGTTTTAACAGCGGCTAACATTGTGGTCTGTCAGAGAGAGGGGCTGCAAACAGCCCTGGTGCATAGGCGGACACAAGGAAGAGAGAGAGAGAGACATTCAATGTGGAGTAGTCCTCTTCTCTTTTCCCCTTCTTCTCTCTTCTACTCCCTCTCCTCACCTCCTCTCTCCCCTCGCGCGTCAGCAGACAATATACACTTCAACTCAACACTCCCAAACCTACATAACAACAACAACAAAGAGAACTCTCGGAGACCCCTGCTTTCCTCCTTTTTCTTTTTTCTCTCCCCTCTGCTACACTTCCTCGTGTGGGTAGAGAGGATGGAGGCTCTGTGCTGCGGGAACCCAGGATGGGAACATGAGGGGATGAGGATGGAGCTCTGGGCTGGAGGGAACCAGGATGGGGAAGGAGAGAATGAGGATGGAGTCTGGGCTGCAGGGAACCCAGGATGGGGATAGGAGAGGATGAGGATGGAGCTCTGGGCTGACAGGGAACCAGGATGGGGACAGGAGGGGATAAAGGATGGAGCTCTGGGCTGCAGGGAACCCAGGATGGGAAGGAGGGGATGAGGATGGAGCTCTGGGCTGGAGGGAACCAGGATGGGGACAGGAGAGAATGAGGATGGAGCTCTGGGCTGGAGGGAACCCAGGATGGGGACAGGAGAGAATGAGGATGGAGCTCTGGGCTGCAGGGGACCAGGATGGGGATAGGAGAGGATGAGGATGGAGCTCTGGGCTACAGGGAACCCAGGATGGGGACAGGAGGGGATAAGGATGGAGTCTGGGCTGCAGGGAACCCAGGATGGGTGATAGGAGGGGGATGAGGATGGGAGCTCTGGCTGCTGGGAACCCAGGATGGGGACAGGAGGGGATGAGGATGGAGCTCTGGGCTGCAGGGAACCCAGGATGGGGACAGGAGGGGATGAGGATGGAGCTCTGGGCTGCTGGGAACCCAGGATGGGGACAGGAGGGGATGAGGATGGAAGTAGTATGGAGGTGTGCTGTCGGACCACCTATCATGGGTGGAAGGGATAAGATGGATGGAGGAAGGATTCAATGATCTTCAGTCAGCCTGTTGGCTCCTTGTAGGCTGTCAGTCTGTTTGATTGACACCTGCCTGGGATTGAAGTATCCTCTGTGAATTGTGTTACTGTCAGTTAGGGTCAATATAGAGGAGCCAGGGAATGCGGAGGTTAACCTTTAAACCAAAAGGTCTAGAGGTGTCCTATATGTCTGATTAGAGCTCCGTTAACGGCTAACATTAGTGACACAGACAGAGACTTTTACTGATTAAAGCCACTGTGTCACTAACAGAAGGCTCAGCTAATGAGAGCCAGGAGAGAGGACGCTTCGAGTTGACAATAATGTGAGCATTAAAAGGAGATTCACTTGTGGCTGTCTAACTCTGGGTGTGCATGCCTGAATAATAATTGGTGCTGAAGGAAATGGGCTGCCGTTTTATGATCCCTTAACCAATTGTGCTAATGTGTGTGTTTTTTTTTTGCGTTATTACCTATCCTTACCACCTGGGGGCGGCCCGTCAGGAAGTCCAGGCGCCAGTTGCAGAGGGAGGTGTTTAGTCCACGGGTCCTCAGCTTAGTGATGAGCTTTGAGGGCACCATGATGTTAAACGCTGAGCTGTAGTCAATGAATAGCATTCTCACATACCTTCCCTTTGTTAATTGCCCCGTCTATAACTGTCTGCTCCCCTGTGTGTTCCCTGTGTCTGCATTAATGATGTTCTGTGTTCTTGTTCATTTGAAGCAGGTACAGGGATTGAACGTGGGAACAGGACAGTGTCTGAACAAGAACACACAACGACATTAATGCAGACACAGGGAACAAACAGGGGAGCAGACAGTTATAGACGGGGCAATTAACAAAGGGAAGGTATGTGAGAATGCTYTTCATTGACTACAGCTCAGCGTTTAACATCATGGTGCCCTCAAAGCTCATCACTAAGCTGAGGACCCCGTGGACTAAACACCTCCCTCTGCAACTGGCTCCTGGACTTCCTGACGGGCCGCCCCCAGGTGGTAAGGATAGGTAACAACACATCCGCCACGCTGATCCTTGACACGGGGGCCCTTCAGGGGTGCGTGCTCAGTCCCCTCCTGTACTTCCTGTTCACTCATGAATGCACGGCCAGGCACAACTCCAACATCATCATCAAGTTTTCCAATGACACAACGGTGGTAGGCCTGATCACCGATAACGATGAGACAGCCTATAGGGAGGAGGACTGAGACCTGGCCGTGTGGTGCCAGGACAACAACCTCTCCCTCAACATGATCAAGACAAAGGAGATGATTGTGGACGACAGGAAAAGGAGGACAGAGCACGCCCCCATTCTCATCGACGGGGCTGTAGTGGAGCAGGTTGAGAGCTTCAAGTTCCTTGGTGTCCACATCACTAACAAACTAACATGATCCAAGCACACCAAGACAGTTGTGAAGTGCTACTCTTAGTAGCATCCACTAAACACATCCACTAAACACATCGACTAAACACATCGACTAAACACACCCACTAAACACATCCACTAAACACATCGACTAAACACATCCACTAAACACCACTAAACACATGACTAAACACATCGACTAAACAACCCTAAACACCCATACCCAACTCCAACCATCCACAAACATCTCCACTAAACAATCGCACTATAAGGCATAAAACCACAACCACATCCAAACACCACTGAAACACACCACTTTAAAGCATCCATAAACACACTACACACTAAACACTCCACTAAACACATCCACTAAACACCACTAAACACTACATAAACACACGCCACTAACACACTAACACATCAC
>NW_019944274.1:22718-24323 GCF_002910315.2 Salvelinus sp. IW2-2015 | reverse complement strand
ACTAAACACACCCACTAAACACACCCACTAAACACACCCACTAAACACACCCACTAAACACATCCACTAAACACCACATCCACTAAACACCACTAAACACATCCATTAAAAACGGATCTGTCAGTATGTTGACACAATAAAGGGAGGTAACATACTGTACCTGTGTACAATCAGCAGACAAACTGGCTGAGGGAGATTTAGACAGAGAAGAGAGGGAACCCGGCCCTCCAGAGGGTTACTAGTTTCACCGGGTTTAGTTTCAGGGCTGAGAAGGTGCCGGCTACCGCGACACGCCTAGCTCAGCGTCATGGTAACAGAGCAGGTCACCACCACACAGGGCTTAGCGTGGATGTCCCCACCGTGAATCACACAGAGAGTTCTGTCCTGGGATGCTGTAGGTCTAGTTTTGGTGTTGTCTATTGACTAGCCCTTCAGGGCTAATGCCAAACAAACGATTTCTTCATATTAGCATGACAACTTGGTTGACTTTGTCACAGGTGAATCATTCTTACAGGGAAGCGATACTGTGTGCCGATCGGTGGTAATGTGACACACGGTCTACACCAATCCCATGATTATGAATCATCGAGGAATGCCAAGTTTGGAGTATGAATGTTCCTTGGGTGTTTTTCCTGTGCTACAGTACAGAAGTAATGAACACTGACAAGTAAGGCGTCTGGTCTGTGTCCTGGACTGGGCATACTGTATGAGGGACTAGCCATGTTAACAGGACTCAAATACAGGCACACAGACATATAGATGATGCTGAGATGATGATGGCGGACCACCGGGACAGAGGGATGGTTGGAGGCTCTGACATTTGATTTGTTTTCTTCGTTTTTTTCCTCCAAGTCATCCTCCTCCGTGACAGTTTTTGGATCAACATTTAAGGGAACACTCATTGAATTAAAATAATGTTCAATTTTATTTTTAACTCTTTAAATGCCCACAAACACACTTCTCTGAAGGAGATTTTGGATTTATATATTGTATATTATATATATTATTTATATATTATATACAGCAGTAAATGCCTACGCTGTGATAATGGAATTAAAAAAGCTATTATGGAAAGCCAAATAAAAAKCATATACAGRACCAMACAAAAGTTGTAAAACACCMACTCATTCAAGGGTTTTTCTTTATTTTTACTATTTTCTATATGGTAGAATAATAGTGAAGACATCAAAACTATAAAATAACACATATGGAATCATGTAGTAACCAAAAAAGTGTTAAACAAATTTGATTTGTTTTTCAGATTTGAGATTCTTCAAATAGCCACCCTTTGCCTTGATGACAGCTTTGCACATATTTTGTGCATGCGTCGTGTCTAAACATGTTTTGTGGGTATTACTTGGGGTAAACTGTATACATTTGCGCATGTCTACATAATTTGGTGCTCGCATCCCTTGAACTGAATAAAGCTAGCTAGCAAAAACAATTTTTCCAACTTCGATAATAATGTAACGTCGTCTGGATTGTTGGAAGAATGGAACGTTCAACTATAATGAAAGTTAAGACCTTAAAGATCTGGAAGACAACCATCAGACATGGATGATGTGTGTGTGTGTGTGTGTGTGTGTGTGTGTGTGTGTGTGTGTG
>NW_019944274.1:7661-22443 GCF_002910315.2 Salvelinus sp. IW2-2015 | reverse complement strand
CCGAGTGTAGGCTGTGCCCGTGGAAGACGAGAGATGCTAAATGTGTTTTATGATAATTATGGTAGTTCCGTGAGACCGCTGTTATTTGCTTGACAATAGCACCGGCTGACAAAAATGTCATGAACCACTGATGCAGACTGTTGGAACATCTACATTTTAAAAACGTCTAATAAATCCATGTAATATAGCCAACACCGTCACAATAAATCCATTATTTATTTTAGACAGGTCTAAAGAAACATGATATGAAGAAAATGTAGTCTATTTCAGAAGAACAGAATAGCATCCTCTGAGTTGTCCTTATGGTAGGCCCTGATGTGGTTATGCCYAATGGCRSTGGGCTWCACTAGTTCATTTAGCAGACAAGTTTTGCTTAGAATTCGTTAGCATTATTTTATATTATTTTATAATCTGAAGAATACAATTGAACATAGCTGAATAAAACAGAAAGGATATTTTCTCCAAACGGTCTGAGGGAGTGCGCTCATGCGGCTATTCTGTGTTGATCGGTTAACAAAGAAGCAGGTACTTCTATGTGCTTAATTTCGAGTTATTTATGTAACTTTAGTTGTGATGCAAACGTTGCGCTATATGTTTAGATTTCTAATACATTGTAAGGCTGCATGATACGACTCTAATGATGATTTGAAAAAAGTTGCTTGAAAGTCCTGAGCTCTGCTTTTGTTTTTTGTGTGCAGGCTGTACCCACTTCATCAGTCTCTCATTCACAATTTGACAAGAACTTGATAATGCATCCCCTTTGTGTGGTCTTAAATCCCCCTAAAAAAAAACATGCATTCTATGGTCAGTGTCCATTATGCCGTTTATAATAATTAAAATATCCCGCTTTGCGCTGAAGCACCTCTCACTCACATGGCTCTCAGTCATGTGATCGGGTCTTTCTCAACGGCAACAAGTGAAAACAGACACATCGGTTACGCAACTATGCGCGTCCTTATCCAATTACGAAGTCGCATATCGAAGATATTGGAAGCAAGAACTGTCCACATTTACTTTTTGTCAGCCAACAAGATGATTTGGCCTAACGAACAGCAAAATAACTAGCCTATGTCAATCTACTGTCCCCCATAATACAAAAGTTGACCTATTCTATTCTATGCGAGACATACATTTTCCAAACATAGTCTGGGACAGTTGTGGGATGTGATAGATCCCAAATGAATACAAGCACTAGCATAAAAAAAACAGTTTTAAGCAGTGAGCCTGACGCAACAGATCAGAACGTTTAGCTTAAAATGTTGATAAACTATTCGGCTATTTCTTCACATTATAAGTGCTGCAATGTGCACATGGCAGTAGGCTATAAGCAGTAGGCTATCCCCAAAATTGAAACTCACGCGCTGCTTATGTATGCCAGTTAGGCTCTACACCCATTATAAAGCAGATGAATGTGCTACATTTTTAAGTTATTTGGCCACTTTAGTTGTGATACAAACCGTATTAAAACATATAGGCCTATGTGCCAGGCTACATGAGGTGTGATACTAACCTTATTAAAACATATAGGCCTATGTGCCAGGCTACATGAGGTGTGATACTAACCTTATTAAAACATATAGGACTATGGGCTAGGCTACATGAGGTGTGATACTAACCTTATTAAAACCTCTACCGCTTCTCTCTCCCGGATCCGGGATCCTCCTCATCAAAAAAGCTGACCGGCATAGCCTAACGCGACAGAGATATCATATAATATAATTTTCATGAAATCACAAGTCCAATACAGCAAATGAAAGATAAACATCTTGTGAATCCAGCCATCATTTCCGATTTTTAAAATGTTTTACAGCGAAAACACAATATGTATTTCTATTAGCTAACCACAATAGCAAAAGACTCAACCGCATATTTTCASKATTTTTCTACCGCATAGGTAGCTATCACAAAACCGACCAAATAGAGATATAATTAGTCACTAACCAAGAAACAACTTCATCAGATGACAGTCTTATAACATGTTATACAATAAAGTATGTTTGTTTCGAAAAGTGCCCACTCATTTGACGGCTATAAATCATGAGTTTTACATTGCAGCTACCATAAAAATATCACCAAAGCAGCCCAGAATATTACAGAGAGCAACCGTGAAATATCTAAATACTCATCATAAAACATTTATGAAAAATACATGCGTCGTACAGCAAATGAAGAGATAAAACATCTTGTTCGAATCCAGCCAATATTGTCAGATTTTGTAATGTTTACAGCGAAAACACAATGATATGAGCCATATATATTAGCTTACCACCAATAGAACCAAACACACAAAGATTATTAGCAGCACAAAGGTATCATCGCCAAAAAACCAAGCAAAAGATTATCACAATTATTCACTAACCTTGGACCAACTTCATCCAGATACATCCTATACACATCAGTTATACAAATACCACTCTATGTTTTGTTCGAAAAGGCATATTTTGAGCTGCAAACCCGTGGTTATACATTGTGAATACTGTAGCACACGATTCACCAAATTGTCCGAGAGATATTACAACTCAACCTAATCGACCAAAGAACTCATTCATTAAAACTTTACAAAAAAAAAATACAATGTGGACAGCAAATGAAAAGATACACTAGTTCTTAATAGCAACCGCCGTCTTATAACTTTCTTAAAACTAACATTTACCAAAACAAACACTTACTCATATAGCGAGACAGCCCCGCAAAAAAAGGCGGAAAAATCCAGGACCTCAAAAACCATTTTCCACAAAAATACTGAAATAACACATAAATGTTCTTAACTTGTTATGAGCTTCCATCAGAATCTTGTACAGGAGCCCTAGTCCAGCCAATAAATCGTCTGTTGGCTTTAGAAGTCCTTTTCTCCCTGTCAATAGCCCAACCTTAGCAACCATGTAGGCCGCGAACCATGCCCATCGTCTCCTGACGCACTAGAAAGGAAACAAAATGCCAAAATCGCACAATAAAACGGTGAATAACACTATACAACTCTGTTTAAAAAAACTACTCTATGATGCTTTATCACAATCTATCAAATAAAATTCAGACCGGAGAAAAATCCACCGTCACATTATACCGACCCACGCTTTTTCAGAAAGCCACATGTCGATGTCACTTCCCAGACCCTAGGTAGAAAAGAAATTGTAGGTCACGTCAGTTCCAAAGAGCTCTTGTTCGACCTCAGATCAAGCTATACACCCCATTCCAACCTCTCACTTCCTGTTGACATCTAGTGGAAGGCGCTATGAGTTCATGCACAAAAATCCATAGATATTAGCAATTGAATAGGCAGCCCCTGGAACAGAGCAAAATCTTATCAATTTTTCACTTCCCTGTCTGGACAGTTGCCCTGCCAAACATGAGTATCTAGTTTACTCACAGATAAAAATTTCAAAAACAGTTTTAGAAAACTTGAGATTGTTTTCCTATCCCAATAGTAATAATAAATATGCCATATTGTACATACTAAGAATAAGAGTACGAGCAGTTTAAATTGGCATGATCTTTCCCAAATGAAAGAACAAGCGCCCCCTAATTCACCAAAAGTTTTAAAAACATATAGGACTATGTCGCCTAGGCGACTACATGAGGTGTATACTAAACCTTATTAAAACATATCAGGACTATGCATAGTGCTACATGAGTTTGTCAGATTACTAACCTTATTAATAAAGACTAGGGCTAGGCTATGAGACTACATGAGGTGTGATTACTAACTATCTTGCAAACCTAATATGACTATGGGCTAGCAGCTACTATCTATGATGGTGATGATACTAAACCTATTAAAACATTATAGACTATGCGGCTACTACTATTGAAGTGTGCATACTAACCTTATTAAAAACATATAGGGGCACTATGCGCTCAGCTACATCGACTTGATACTAACCTTATTAAAACATATAGGACTATGGGCTAGGCTACATGAGGTGTGATACTAACCTTATTAAAACATATAGGACTATGTATTTTGGTGTTCGGGTCCAGGATAATAACAATGGTGATATATGTAGCTAGATGGAGGACAACGAGTGGGTTTGAATAACCCAGTCAGATATTCAGTAGCTGATCTATTGTACAATCTTTTTTATTTATTTTTTACCTGGAAGAACTCTTTTGGGTTCAATCCCCATAGGAGATTCCKAAAAAGTATATTTTATGGGGARAGCCGAAAAACCCTTAGGCCTATGGACTAGGTCTAAGGGCTGGGTGGTCTAAAATGCTACAGCCCCTAGTGTAGACTTGATCCAGGCAGGACACTGGCTGGTCTAAAATGCRACAGCCCCTAGTGTAGACTTGATCCAGGCAGGACTTAATCCAGACGTTCTGTGCGTCCATGAATCCATGTAAATCRACCGAATCTGTTACCTTTTCATTTGAACTATCTGTTGCGATCGGGAGAGCGGGCCATCAGTTATTGTTTATAGTTATTACCGCGGAGCGCGGCTTGGAGCGCARGCCTCAAACCTATCGTGTAATGTGATTGGTCAACGATCACGGCRCTGCAGATCATCACAGGCCAATCATGCCATCGATATATGGTTAATATGTAATGAAATGACATGTACATATGAAGACAAACCTGAAAGGGTGAAATATGAAACGTATATGTTTGCTGAAATGATCAATTCTGATATCAAACTGATGGGGGTTATAGATTGAATAACCGATCACTGATTTCATTATTTGTATTAGTCTTCTCATGATTATGATGAATAGTTATGAGCATAAATGACTCAAGGATGATTCCTATTGACTTGTTATTGAACTGAATTGCTGAATTACCTAATTATGTCATTAATGAATGATTGTTATGATTTGATCTTTGTGATTATGAATTTGATTGGATACATATTTATTTATTTTCCTTTGTTATGCAGCACAGACGACCCAGTAAATATACCACTTTATGGTTAAAGGAATTCCTGCCTCAGTCTCATCCATTCCTCTGTCACCTGACCTGGGACCACCTGTTCACCTTCACTGTCAGTCATCCTACCTGTCCAGCTAACCACTTATATTTCCCTCACTAACTTTAAACATCAGATATCTGAGCGCTGCAGCTGTACACAGTCCATCTGTAAATAGCCCATCCAATCTAACTACCTCATCCCCATATTGTTTTTATTAAATGTTCTGCTCTTTTGCACACCAGTATCTCTACTTGCACATCATCAGCTCATTTGTCACTCCAGTGTTAATCTGCTAAATTGTAATTACTTCGCTACTATGGCCTGTTTTTTGCCTTACCTCGTTACGCAATTTGCACACACTGTATATAGACTTTCTTTTTTTTCTATTGTGTTATTGACTGTACGCTTGTTTATTCCATGTGCAACTCTGTGTTGTTGTTTGTGTCGCACTGCTTTGCTTTATCTTGGCCAGGTCGCAGTTGTAAATGAGAACTTGTTCTCAACTAGCTTACCTAGTTAAAAAAAGGTGAAAAAATGTAATTAAATAAACACAGATTCCACTAATCTTTCACCTAGTGTAGACTTGATCCAGGCAGGACACAGGCTGCTATGGTCTGGCTTGCTCTGCACTAGGTTGTTGGGTTTGTTCCAGAGAGCCAGTGTCCCCCGTCGAGAGCCAAGAGGCCCTCTTAATCACAGCCCGCCATGACATCATCACCCCGGACCACAGCTCAATGGACCACCCTGTACAGAGAGCCGAGCAGAGGACCACACCTATACACAGCCTGGCTACTGATATCAGATACTACTGGCTACTGATATACAGTATACAGATACTACTGGCTTACTTGATATATAGTATACAGATACTACTGGCTACTGACATACAGTATACAGATACTACAGATACTACTGAACTACATTCTTAAACATACCCAGACAATGAAAGAAAGAAACAGCACACAGACTCACACCAGAGAAACAGCACACAGACACACACCAGAGAAACAGCACACAGACACACACCAGAGAAACACGTGCTTACATTTCCTAGAGACTAACAAACGTAAAATAAAAAAWAAAAATTGTACATACATTTTCTTTTTGTATTGTACTGAGATCATGAACTGAAAAGGACCTGTTTTGAGTTGATTCCGCTCACCCAGAAAATGCATCAAGATTAATTTGTCTTGTTTGAAGATATTCTGACCTGTTTCAAGGCTTTTTAAGGTTAAAGTGAAATGATCTGTCAGCGTACTCAAATAATTTGTCTTGGTAAGATGTCAATGCCTTCCAATAGTATTAAATGCTGTATCTAGGGAAGGTCGACGTGTTCTGCAGGGAAACCCGTATGTAACCACAAGTGTGGCACAGCGTGATGTCCTGTAGAGAAGCCACAAGTTCAGAAATACAGACTCAAAACAGCACAGACAGACGGGCATGTCCATAGGAAAACACAGACGGCATGTCCATAGGAAAACACAGACGGCATGTCCATAGGAAAAACATTTTATTGAAAAACATTTTCAGTTCTTAACAGACTGGTGGAATGTGTGTCACTTTAGTTTATTTTGTTTTTGAATGTTTAACCATTTCAACGGCCTGGTCATCTCAAASTGCAAGGGGAGGGGTTACAGATACAGCCACCTGGAAACCAGGACAGACTAAGGAAACCAGGACAGACTAAGGAAACCAGGACAGACTAACGAAACCAGGACAGACTAACGAAACCAGGACAGACTAACGAAACCAGGACAGGGAGACAAATGAACAACGCAATCGTAATACTGTGTCACTTACTGAACAGAAATCAAATAAAAATAAAAAAAATAACAGAACAACAAAAATGAATTCAATAAATATTTATGGTTCACACGAATATGCAGCAGTCGGTTTGGCAACTTTTTCTCTCAATTGTTTCCAAACCAAATTGCCATGGAAACAGTGCAAAAGGGGAGGGAGTGGGAGGCGGACAAGGGCTTTCCAACGAGCGCTAGCTAAAAATACATAGGGAAAAGAAAAAAAAACTAATTCTATACAAAACATCTTACTTTAAGAGTTGATAAAAACATWGTTTTATTGATCTTGTCAATATATACACAAGCTATTTACCAACAAAAGTATGCTCTGTTTTACTGATGTTCCATTTGCTCTTTATTCATTTCCATTTACTTTCCTAAAAAGGTGAATAAGGCTATTGTAACAACCCCGGGATCCATAAACAATACAAACATTCATGTATTTACAGTTTCTTACCTACAGAAGAACGGTGCAAAATTACTGAGTCAGGTGACCAAGGGCTGACCAATACGAGCAAGGCATTTTACAGTAGCCTGAAGTACTTCTCCTAGCCAGCTTACTAACATTCTCTCAACATTGCTGCAACATTTCATTCATATAACAGAGACAGAAAAAACGACCCTAGCCATGTTAGAAGAATGCCAGTTGTACGTTAGCTAGGATAAGGACGTCAGATTCAAAGAAACTAAAACGATTGTCATATTCTGTCGCAGTCGCAACTAAACATCAATTTGTTTGTGATTCCTGGTGTGTTTTTTTTCATTTTTTTTTCACACTTTTTCTTAAATAACTGTCCAGGTGCATCTCATTTTCAAAACGTTTCTTTTTTTTTCTTCACAGTTTACCTTGGAACTACGGCACACAGTAAAAATAAAAATAAATGAAAAAGTTTAAAATAATACTAGAAATCAAAAACTCTAACAGCAGGCTCGTGTGATGTACTTTACTCGTTTTGTTTACGTCCTGTTTGTTGTCACATCTCTCAGTGGTTTTTAAGAACACTTTTCCATTGGTGTAGATTTCTCTCAATTCTTAAAAAAATAAATAGAAATTGCATATTTGCAGATTTTGTAGCCTCTTAGAGGCACAAACCCCAGATCATACAAGGCTTGGTGAAATTTGATGTTCTTAATGAACTAATGAGAATGTTGGTTGCGAACAGATACATGATTGGGCGTGGTATAAGTCACAATCGTGTTCTCATTTTCTTAAGTCAATGTTTTTCAAATGTGTGTGAATAAAGAGAACAAAATGGCTGTCTTTCACTGGCCTTGCTCAAAAGGAGGCACACACACACACACACACACGCACACGGTAGCGTGGGGAAAGAGGGGCACAGGGTCATCATGAGAATCTTTCCCATGTTCCTTTGGGAGATGCTACAGTGAAGGAGTGTGGGATACACTGCTGGTCTGCCTCGTGGTTACGCTATTTTGGATCCAACAACCTCCTCTCCCCTTGGAGCATATGTCCAGGCTGCCTTCCCTATCCCCTTCCCAGGCCCTAGTCCTGTGTCTCTGGGTGGAAGTTAAATGAAAAGATGGGACATTATGGGTGAATTAGATCCATCAAACCCCTAGCTTGCATAATGTGTACTTTTTTATACCAGACAATATTAACGTTTACTTCTCATCACTGTCTTTCTGACAACACYCGTGCTTCTACACCTGCATTGCTTGCTGTTTGGGGTTTTAGGCTGGGTTTCTGTACAGCACTTTGAGATATCAGCTGATGTAAGAAGGGCTTTATAAATACATTTGATTTGATTTGATTTAATGGGTCTATGATGAATAAATAATGATTTTTCATATGGTTTATTTCTTACTCTTTCTGTTTCAAAATGTCCTCCTTTAAATGTACATCTATTTTTCTAACAAACAAAACATTTAATAGTAAAAAAACAACAACAAGGAAATGCTAAAGATGATGTTTGAGAAACAGTGACAATGAGCTTTGATGTCCCTGTGCTTTTTAAAATTGTGTAGGAAAGCAACGGTTCTTGTTGCCCTGGGAGCAGACATTACGGAACCTAGAGCTGTTTCAGCCAGCGGCTGGGTTAAACTCCACTTAGACCTGGGCCTCTCTGTTTCAGCCAGCGGCTGGGTTAAAGCTCTCCCTTAAGACTGAGGCCTCACGCTTCAGAGCCAGCGAGGTTAAACTCCAGCTGACGGTGGGCGGGGCGTCGTGGTTTGTCAGCCAGCGGCTGGAGTTAAACTCCACTTAGACCCTGGAGCGTCTCTGTTTTCAAGCCACGGCTTGCGGTCTAATACCCCATTGGACGACTGGCCTCTGCTGTTTCAGCCAGCGGCTGGGTACTCAAACTGGCCTCTCTTTCAGCCCCTGGTTATATAGACCTGGCTCTCTGATCTTCAGCCGCGCGCTTGGTTCAAACTCCACTTAATGTGGGCCATCTCTGATTTCAGCAGCGGCGTGGGTTAGAACTCCACTTGGACCTGGGCTCTCTGTTTCAGCAGCGGCTTGGGTTAACTCCACTTGGACCTGGGTTCTCGGTTCTCAGGCAGCGGCTGGGGTTAAACTCCACACTTGGGCTTCTTCTGTTTCAGGCACGCGGCTGGGTTACACCAACTCAACGCTCTTATGCACCAGGGTGGGTCCACTCACTAGCCTGGGCCTCTTTCAGCCAGTGCTGGGTTTAAACTCCACTTAGACCTGGGCCTCTTTGTTTCAGCCAGCGGCTGGGGTTAACTACCATCAACTGGGCTTCTCTGTTTCAGCAGAAGGCTGGGTTAAACTCCACTTAGAGCCTGGGCCTCTCTGTTTCAGCCAGTGGCTGGGTTTAAAGCTCCACAGACCATGGGTCTCTCTTTTCAGCCAGCGGTGGGTTAAACTCCACCAGAATGGCTTCTCTTATCTTTACCTTTCCTCATGTAGCTGAAAACTTGGCAGGCAGAGGGCAGGGTGGGATTTCTTATTCCGCCTGTATTTCCGGTTCACTAACACTCTCGGTGTTGGTAAGCATCTATGGAAGAGTCAGTCCTTGCTTACTATATACAAACTATACTGAGGATACACGCTCTATACCCTCTCTCTCTATACCTCCTCTGGCCAGGCTCGTTCTCCTCTCTGTTGATGCTGACTAGCTGTGCTGAGGGAAAAGAGAGAGAGCAACTCGTGGGGGCTCAAAAGTCGCTCTCTAGGGCTTCATATATAGAGTCCATCATTCCTAGAACCCTGAGCGAGCCCTGACCACTCCAGAGGAAGATAGAATGAGCGATGGTCCCCGATGGGACGGAACACAAATCAAACACCTCATCTTCCATAGGGCCCATCTCTAAGTCCGCTTTTCTGCTCTCCCAGTGCTGGCTGCTGTGTTGTGTGTGTGTGTGTGTGTGTGTTGTGTGATGTGTGTGTGTGTGTGTGGTGTGTGTGTGTGTGTGTGTGTGTGTGTGTGTGTGTGTGTGTGTGTGTGGTGTGTGTGTGTGTGTGATGTGTGTGTGTGTGTGTGTGTGAAAGTCCACGTACCCAGCATGACAATGAGCTGCGAGAAACAACATTATAACACCCTAGATAAAAATGTATCTATCTGCAAGTTGAACGATACCAGGAATGAACCAACAATCTGACGCTATAAAAAGGAATCGTATTTTTTTCTTCTTCTCCAAAACCTTTTTTTAAGTAACCACGGTAACGATTAATGATGCAAGAAAGTAAAAGGTGTGGTCGGAACGATGAGGGAAATATGGGTCGTAACTAGTACGAGGGTCTGAACAGTTCACAATGACTGACAGTGGGTGAGTATGTGGGTGTGTGAGTGGGTGTGCGTGGGTGGGTGAGTATGTGGGTGTGTGGGTGGGTGATAGGGTGAGTGGGTGGTTGTGTGGGTGATAAGTTGATGTCCGTGTGTCAATTGGGATTGTCCCAGAGTGGATATTTCCGCTCCCGTCACTGAATCCACAAAGTGTCTCTGGACAGAGGGGCTAACTGCCATTACTGACATGAGTTCATGGTCCACCCCTTCTCTCCTTTTCCTCTCTCTGCCATCCCTCTCTTTCTCCCTCCGTTGTCTCTTTCCCTCTCTTTCCCAGCAGTAGTCTCTCTCGGGGAGAATCCCAGAGCAGGATATCCAGGGAGGTTTGGGTCAACTCCTCTTTTCCTTCTGTGTATCCAAAACAAACACGTGTAGGGGGGCATCTTTCTGTCTCTCCAACTATCCATCTGTCTTTCCGTCCGTCCGTCTGTCCACACACACAAACACGCTGCTGGGAGAGAAGAGGAGCGGATAGGAGGTATTCCCCCAAAAATCCCCAGCGAGCAGCTTTTCTTTTTGTGTTCTCCAACGAATCCCAGCAACAAGGAATAATAACCACAATAGTAACGTTTCTGTAAAAACAACAAGAACAATAACAGAGAGATGGGAAAGGAGGGACCAATCCAAAAAGCGCCCTGCCAGGGAGGTGAGTTTAGACCTTGTAGTAGATGTTGGCAGGGCTCTGAGGGGGCATCTCCTGAACGATGTACACCGGGTGACCGTAGTCTCCGCTCACTTTCTCGTAGTGCGGGCAGAAGACGCTGTCTGAAGTCCTGAGAGGGATGATGATGTCACTGGGCTCCGAGCCATTGTTGTTGCCCCGTTTGGGCGTGGCCAGCGTGCTGAGAGACAGCGTGGTGCCGTGCTGCGGAGAGTGCTTGCGGTGCCGCCGCCGGTACTTGAGCAACAGCAGGACCAGCATGATGATGATGACAATGAAGATGACGCTGCCCGAGATGATGCATGCTAACAGGGCCCCCTCGGAGCCGATGATGCTGGAGGATTTACCGCCCGGCCCCTGGTCGCCCTCGCCCTCCCTGTACGACGAATCTGAGAGGAGAAAAAATGTAAACTGTGAGTGAAAATAATGAATTAACCCTGTTAATATTCATACAGAAGGAGGTGAGATGGAGGGAGAATGGGAGGGAGAGAGGGAGGGGGGGTGTGGGGTCTCCATTCAGTTTCTCCATGCCGCCATTTTCTCTCTCTCTCTCTCTCTCTCTTCTCTTCCGTCCTTCTCTGCTCCGTCTCTCTTCTCTTCTCTCTCTCTCTCTCGCTCGTTCGTCTCTGCTCTCTCGTCTCTCCTCGCTCTCTCATGCCTTCTCTCACTGTCTCCCTTCTCTATTCTCGCACTCATCGTCCGCTCTCTCCCCTCCTCCGTTCTTTCTGACGTCGTGTCCGTCGTCGCGTGTTCTCTCTGTCTCTCGTCGTCTTGTGCGTTTCTTCTCGCTCTTCTCTGCTTCGATCTCGTCTATAATTCCTCTCTCAGGTTCTCGTCTCGTTGTCAGTCTCTCTCTCATCTCTCTTCTCTTCTCTCTCTTCTCGTCTGTCGTCGTCTCTCTCTATTCTTCCTCCTCTCTCGTCTCGTCGCTCTCTGCCTCTCCCGGTCTCGTCTCTGGTCTCTCCTGTCTTGCTCGTTCGTCGTCTCTCTCTCTCTCTCTCTCTCTCAAACAAATGATTTTCTTTTTGTCACAAGTGATAGGAAGACAGGGTAGGAAGGGGAGGCCACAATGAGACCAGAGGGGAGGGGTGAGGGTGGCGCTTGCTCACACAGTCTCACGAATCCGATCAGCTGCGCTCGGGTCTTGCAAATTCAGGATTCAGCTTGTGGGATCCCTATGCTACGGAGCTACGGTACATGCGCCACAGAGCCTGGATGCAGTAGCATTGTCAGTTTAAAACAACCAAACCTGTAAAGTGAATCTCGAGACACACTTCAATGGTGTTCTACTGTATTAGCTTGAGGGTCGCACAGGGAAGTGTAAGATGTGTATTATAGAGAGATGGAAGCAGGCGAACAGGAGCTGTGTCATATCGATTCATAACAACTACTTGGCGGGTATACTCCAAGACTCGAAGGTGGAGGCAGGTTGCACCGACCCCCTCCCGTCTCCGGGTAGGAGGGGCTCTCCCTGCTGCAGGATTACTGTGTCTGCCCCTGTCTGGTTCCCGCTGAGGGCCTAGTGCCGACAGGAGCTGATGGGGGGAAATGCGCGGAGTGGGCCGACGCAGGGACCCTTCCGTTGTTTAAGCAAGGGGGATTAATGGCTGCCTGCAGACACTGCTGCTCATGGGCCACTGATGCCCATGCATGCTTCTGCTTGAACCCGAGGAGGGAGGGGCTGAGGTGGAAACAGACAGGAGGGGAGAAGCAATGGCTTGAGGTCTGGCAGAGTGTGGTGCCTAACGGGGATTTAGTGTGCGGCACGTTGGCGATTTCGGTAACTGCGGAGGGTGGTCGTTGACAAGAGGGGGTGAAAACAGGAAGGGGGTTGGGGCAGAGGCCTGCAAGCGTTGTTATTATGAGATCCAGTGAGTTGTGTGTTGGACTCCTCGAACTGTTCTTCAAAAATGAAAGTTAATTGCAAGGAAATTGAGGGTCTGGTTTTCCTTTGGTGAGATTGTTAACTGCAATTAGATATTATTATAGATTATGTGGTAGAGTTAGCATAGATTATGGAAGACAGCCTCTGTGTGTGTGTGTGGGTGGCTGGTTGCTGTGGTGTGCTGTGTGTGTGGTGTGGGTGTGTGGTGTGTGTGGTGTAGTGTGTGTGTGTTAGTGTGTGTGGTGTGTGTGTGTGTGTTGTGGTGTGTGTGTGTGTGTGTGTGTGTGTGGGTGTGTGTGTGTGCGTGCGTGGGCGTGCGTGTGCGTGCGTAAGTGGGCGTGCGTGCGCGGGCGTGGGTGGGAGAACAAGGGTGTCTTTGGCTGGAAAAGGCGTGTTAAGATTTTGGGATAGCGGTTGGATGGGTTTTCATGAAAATGTCCTTTGCTGACGAGGAGCTGGGGCTGGGATAGACTGTAGGCTATGACGCCAGAGGATGGCCTGATCAGCTTATGGTAACTTCAATGTACCGGAAGGATTGGCGGAGACCTTTCTTCCTGTCCTGCAATACATCACGGCTCACGGGGACGCACACACGCACAGCATGAACCAACACAACACACACGTAACACAACACTCACACCACTGCTTTTACCAAAACTTAGTTAGAAGAACGCTCCATGCGTTATGACTGTGTTGTTACCCTGTCTTTCTCCTAGCGACTTGGTTTGGGTTTTGCGGGAGGTCCTCGTCCGACTGTGTGGGCTGCTTGGGCCGGGTTAATCCTGGTGGGGTAGTCTTTTGGTCTTGTGGGTGAGACAGGATCAGAGGGATCGTGGAAGAGAAACCATCAAGACAATGGATGATCACGATCTTGATCTGTATGTATGTGTGTGTGTGTGTTGTGGTGTGTGTGTGTGTGTTGTGTGTGTGTGTGTGGTGTGTGTGTGTGTGTGTGTGTGTTGTGTGGTGTGGGTTGGTGTGGTGTGTGTGTGTGTGTGTGGGTTGCGTCCTGGATTAATTCCTGACCTCAGCAATTCTCAGTGAGCAGCTCTATGTTGTTAGATGGGGCGACTGGGGGCAAGATGGACCCGTATGGGTTGGCGAGGCAACTGATTTAATGAATAATCATGTGGTCGTGTGTTAAATTACAGGCAGGAAGGGCGGGGCGTCATCACGGAGGACAGATGTGTAACATGGGAATCCATTCATGATCCATTACATCCCGTCGCTAAGTCCTCTGTCTCGTCAATCTCGTGTCCCAGGAGTGGTCATGGAGGCTATTGAGTTGAATAAGTGCAGTAGGTATATACGCTCAGATAACCTATAGTGGTCATACAAAGACTGTATGGTTATCTGTTCCTGGCCCTTCACGCTGCTGCTGCACGAGAACACTTAACAACTGTGTACGGTTGTGGCATGAATTAACAAAATGGGGGTAGTAGCCAATCTCACTTTGGTGCCCACTCTTCACATGAATTATCGGTTCATGGATGTTCATCTGTGTTTGCAAACTCGGCTCGGCTTGCCTGGGTTTGCAAGCCCCCTCGCAGGTGGCCATGGAGGTTTGCTGGAGGAGAGAGAGAGAGAGAGAGGAGAGAGAGAGAGGAGAGAGAGAGAGAGAGAGAGAGGAGAGAGAGAGAGAGAGAGAGAGAGAGAAGGAGAGAGAAGACGCGAGACGAAGAAGAGACGAGAAGCAGAGAGACAGAGAGAGAGAGAGAGAGAGAGAGAGAGAGGAGAAGAGAGAGAGAGGAGAGAGAGAAGGA
>NW_019944274.1:5000-6852 GCF_002910315.2 Salvelinus sp. IW2-2015 | reverse complement strand
GCAGGTAGCTAGTGTGGTTAGAAGTGTAGGGGGGGCCAGGTAGTCTAGTGGTAGAGTGTTAAGGGGGGCAGGTAGCCCTAAGCTGGTTAGAGTGTAGGGCAAGAGTACAAGCACACACACGGCTGTATAGAGGGAGAAGAATTGGAGGAAATCCCATGATCAATAAAAGGGAAATAAACAAGAGGAAGGAAATCAAAAGTCAAAAGGTGTTGAGGGACGTAAAGAAAGGGGAAATGGATGGAGGTGTGCATGTTTCAGTAGCGTTAAATAGAAAATAAACGCTAAAGGGTTTTGAGAAGTCTGTTTAACACGCGGCTTAAGGCCAGTAGCAACAGCAACACTAAACCTAAACATTGGAGCCAGATGTTGAGAGGACGGGGGAGTGCGGAGAGACGGCAGATTGGAGACATCCCACATGTGATGTAGAATAAAATGGGCCTCTAAACAGATGCTGAAGACGCCTTTTAAATAAGACTCCAAAATAGACTTAAAACGCTGTACCGCGCTGCATGCGGATGCATGATACAGAATGCAAGAGTCTAGCTCCAGTATAAGACAAGTATTTTAATGGCTGCTCTCTGGCACATGCCACTGCATGGATCTCCCTCCATCCTGGTCTATTCTCTCCCAGTCCCTCCATCCTGATGCTATCTCCCAGTCCCCTCATCCTGGTGCTATTACTCTCCAGTCCCTCCATCCTGGTGCTATTCTCTCCCAGTCCCTTCATCCTGGTGCTATCCCTCCCAGTCCTCCATTTGGTGCTATTCTCTCCAGTCTCTCGCATCCTGGTAACTATTCCTCTCGCCAGTCTCTCCATCCTGATGCTATTCCTCGTCCCAGTGCCCTCCATTCCTGGTGCTAATCTAGCCTCCCCTGGTGCTTCCCATCCTCATCCTGGTGCTTATTCTCTCCCAGTACCTCCATCCTGGTGCTTGTCCAGTGTTCCATCGCGGGGCATCCCCCCAGTCCCTCCATCCTGGGTGCCTATTCTCTCCCAGTCCCCATTCCTGTGGCATTCTCGCCCAGTCCCTCCATCGCTGGTGCTATGTCCTCCATCCTGGGCTATTCTCTCCAGGTCTCTCCATCCTGGTGCATCCGTCCCAGCCCTCCCACTCCTGTGCTATTCCCTCATCCTGGTGCTATTCTCCCAGCCTCCATTCCGTATTCCTCTCCTGAGTCCCGCTCCATCCTGTGCCCCGAGTCCATCCTCGGTGCTATTTCCTCGTCCTCATCCTGGTGCTATTCTCTCCCCGTCCCTCATCCGGTCTCCTCCCAGTCCTCCATGGTGCTATTCTCTCCCAGTCTTCCATGCCGGTGCTATACTCTCCCGAGGCTCTCCATCCTCGGTGCTATTCTCTCTGCAGTCCCCCAATTCCTGGTGCTAATCTCTCCAGCTCCCACTGGGCTCTCCAGTCGCCCTGGTGCTAATTCTCTCCAAGTCCCTCCATCCTGGTGCATCTCGTCCCAGTCCTCATCGTGGTGCATCTCTCCCGAGTCCCTCCATCCTGGTGCTATGTCTCTCCCTCCATCCTGGTCATCTCATCCTCAGTCTACTCATCTTATTCCCTGGTGCTATTCTCGTCCCAGTTCTTCATCCCTGGTTGCTATTCCCTCCCAGTCTCTCCATCCTGGTGTGATCTGCCCACTCTCGTCTATCTCCCCAGTCCCTCCGCTGCCCCCTAGAGGCGGTGGCTGCACTGCGTCTGGGGGGGGGGGTTGGGAGGTGGCTTGTGGCTATAGGTCAGTAACAATAGAGGCTCAACGAGCTGCCAGGCTTAGAGGGTTGGCTCCGCCAGCGTACAGTGCCTCTCTGCCCCTCTCCTCTCTCCCCTCTGCCCCCTCCCTCTGCCTC
>NW_019944273.1:161901-163326 GCF_002910315.2 Salvelinus sp. IW2-2015 | reverse complement strand
TGTATATAGGGGTATAAAGGTCCTTCTGTAAAGTATAAAGGTCCTTCTAGTAAAGTATAAAGGCTCCTTCTGTAAAGATTAAAGGGTCGAAGGACCTTTATACTTTACAGAAGGACCTTTATACTTTACAGAAGGACCTTTATACTTTACAGAAGGACCTTTATACTTTACAGAAGGACCTTTGGCATTGATTACAGCTGTGAGTCTTTCTGTGTGAGCCTATAAGAGCTTTACACACCTGGATTGTGTAACATTTGGCCATTATTCTTTAAAAAATTATTCAAGCTTTGTCAAATTGGTTGTTGATTGTTAATTACTAGACAAACATTTTCAAGTCTTGCCATAGATTTTCAAGTAGATTTAAGTCAGGAACATTCACTGTCTTCTTTGTAAGCAACTAGACTGTAGATGTGGCAATGTGTTTTAGGTTATTATCCTGCTGAAAGGTGAACTAATTTCCCAGTATCTGGTGAAATATACTGCTTTTCACCAGTATCTGGTGAAAAGCAGACTGAACCAGTCCTCTATGATTTTCCCTGTGCTTAGCTCCATTCTGGGTTTTCTTATCCTAAAAAACTCCCCCRATTACAATAATACCCATAACATGATGCAGCCACCACCATGCTTGAATATATGGAGAGTGGTACTCAGTAATGTGTTGAATTGGATTTGCCCCAAACAGAAGTGAATTGCTTTGCCACATTTTTTGCAGAATTACTTTATTCCCTTATTGCAAACAGGATGCATGTTTTGGAATATTTGTATTCTGTACAGGCTTCCTTCTTTTCACTCTGTCAGTATTGTGGAGTAACTACAATGTTGTTGATCCATTTTCATATCAAAGCTACTAAACTTTTGAAGTCACTATTGGCTTTATGGTGAAATCCCTAAGCGGTTTCCTTCCTCTCCGCGACGGACTATCTTTGTAGTGACTGGGTGTATTGATACACCATCCAAAGTGTAATTAATAACTTCACCATGCTCAAAGGGATATTCAATGTCTACTTTTTATTTTTTACCCATCTACCAAWWTGTTCCCTTCTTTGGCATTGTGCATTGGAAAACCTCCCTGGTCTTTGTGGTTTCATCTGTGTTTGAAATTCACAACCAGGACAACAACAACCGCTACAGACATCCAGGACAACAACTATCCCAACAGACATCCAGGACAACAACAACCACAACAGACATCCAGGACAACAACTATCCCAACAGACATCCAGGACAACAACAACCACAACAGACAGCCAGGACAACAACTATCCCAACAGACATCCAGGACAACAACAACCACAACAGACAGCCAGGACAACAACAACCACAACAGACATCCAGGACAACAACAACCACTACAGACATCCAGGACAACAACAACCACTACAGACATCCAGGACAACAACAACCACTACAGACATCCAGGACAAC
>NW_019944273.1:160697-161891 GCF_002910315.2 Salvelinus sp. IW2-2015 | reverse complement strand
TCCAGGACAACAACAACCACTACAGACATCCAGGACAACAACAACCACTACAGACATCCAGGACAACAACAACCACTACAGACATCCAGGACAACTGTATACGTTTGAGTGCATCTGTGGCACTATATAAATGTGTGTCCGTGTGTGTGTCCGTGTGTGTGTCCGTGTGTGTGCACATGTGTGCGTTTGAATGCGAGTGTGTGTATATGCGTACAAGCACCTGCACGGCATCAACGTCAGACAAACAGGCATTGGATGTTACGGCGTTGCCCCTCAGCGTTATTCAAACATACTTTTGTTTTGTTTATTTAGATTTATTATATGACTCGTTAAGCACATTTTTACTTCTGAACTTAAGACTCGCCATGACAATGGGGTTGAATACTTATTGATTCAAGGCATTTCAGCTTTTAATTTTTGATTAATTTGTAAACATTTCTATAAACATAATTCCACTTTGATTGTGTGTAGGCAGGTGTCCAAAAATTGCTCAGAGAAAGAGTTTTAGTTTAATAAATTATAAAATAAATACATTCTAAAAGATAGGGGTCAAAATGATTAGGACCCCTGTTTCCAATCCTCCAGAACACTCCCCAAGTTTACAATTGGCTCATTCACCCCCCTCCTCTCTCCTGTAACTATTCCCCAGCTCGTTGCTGTAAATGAGAATGTGTTCTCAGTCAACTTACCTGGTAAAATAAGGGTAAAATAAAATTAATTAAAAAAATGTAAAAGTCATTGCA
This sequence comes from Salvelinus sp. IW2-2015, assembly GCF_002910315.2. NCBI lineage: Eukaryota > Metazoa > Chordata > Actinopteri > Salmoniformes > Salmonidae > Salvelinus > Salvelinus sp. IW2-2015. The sequence continues at coordinate 161,148 of NW_019944273.1, read as the reverse complement.
TTCATCTTCAAATAGCTATGTGTAACAACCACATATTACAGGCATAGTTAGTACATTCATCTTCAGATAGCTAGGTGTAACAACCACATATTACAGGCATAGTTAGTACATTCATCTTCAGATAGCCAGGTGTAACAACCACATATTACAGGCATAGTTAGTACATTCATCTTCAGATAGCTAGGTGTAACAACCACATATCACAGGCATAGTTAGTACATTTTTCCTCAATGACGTAGCTATCAGTAGAGACCGAGCTAGAAAGGGGGGAGTCGAGGTGAGGAGGAGGATTATTTAATATACTGTTTGAAGAGGTAGAGTTTCAGATGTTTTTGGAAGATGGACTCTGCTGCGGACTCTGCTGTCCGAGCTTCAAGGGGCAGGGACTCTGCTGTCCGAGCTTCAGGGGGCAGGGACTCTGCTGTCCGAGCTTCAGGGGGCAGGGACTCTG
>NW_019944273.1:145053-152242 GCF_002910315.2 Salvelinus sp. IW2-2015 | reverse complement strand
CTCTCTCAGAGTCATGGAGACCCCCACCCTGACTGCCTTACCCTCTGAGAGTCTGCTGCTGGACCGCCTCCACCCCAACCCCATGTACCAGCGCCTGCCCCTACTGCTTAACTCCAAGCTGATGGCTCTAGAGTACCCCAGGAACAACATCGAGTACGTCAGGGACATCGGAGAGGGGGCCTTCGGACGGGTCTTCCAGGCCAGGTGAGACTCTCATTAGATTATATTGTATTACATGTACCAAGCAATTCTCTGACTCTCTGTTGACTCCCAGTTAACTCTGTTGACTACCGCAAATCAAATTGTATTGGTCACATACACATGTTTAGCAGATGTTATTGCGGGTGTAGTGAAATGCTTGTGTTTCTAGCTCCATCAGTGCAGAAATATCTAACAATTCACAACAATACACACAATACACAAACCTAAAAGAATGGAATTAAAGAACATATAAATATTTGAAAGATAAATGTTGGAGTGGCATAGGCTAAAATACAGTAGAATAGAATACAGTATATACATAGATGAGTAAGACAGTATGTAAACATTATTAATGTGGCCAGTGATTCTATGTATGTAGGGCAGCAGCCTCTAAGGTGCAGGGTTGCGTAACCGGGTGAAAGCCAGCAATTAACGGCTGTTTAACAGTCTGATGGCCTTGAGATAGAAGCTGTTTTTCAGTYTCTCGGTCCCTGCTTTGATGCAACTGCACTGACCTCGCCTTCTGGATGATAGCGGGGTGAGCAGAGCAGTGGCTCGGGTGGTTGGTGTCCTTGATCTTTTTGGTCTTCCTGTGACATCGGGGGCTGTAGGTGTCCTGGAGGGCAGGTAGTTTGCCCCCGGTGATGTGTTGGGCAGACCGCACCACCTTCTGGAGAGCCCTGCGGTTGCGGGCAGTGCAGTTGCCGTACCAGGCGGTGATACAGCCCAACAGGACGCTCTCAATTGTGCATCTRTAAAAGTTTGTGAGGGTTTGAGGTGCCAAGCTGTTCTGCCTTCTTTACCACACTGTCTGTGTGGGTGGAGCATTTAAGATCGTCGGTGATGTGTACGCCGAAGAGCTTGGAGCTTTTCACCTGCTCCGCTGCGGTCGATGTGGATAGGGGCGTGCTCCCTCTGCTGTTTCCTGAAGTCCATGATCAGCCCTCACCTCCTTCCTGTAGGTTGTCCCGGCATTGTTGATAATCAGGCCTACTACTGTTGTTTCTTCTGCAAACTTGATGATTGAGTTGGAGGCGTGCGTGGCCATGCAGTCATGGGTGAACAGGGAGTACAGGAGGGGGCTGAGCACACATCCTTGTAGGGCCCCTGTGTTGAGAATCAGCGAGGTGGAGGTGTTGATTCCTACCTTCAACACCTGGGGGCGGCCTATCAGGAAGTCCAGGAGCCAGTTGCACAGGGCGGGGTTCAGACCCAGGGCCCCGAGTTTAATGATGAGCAGGTAAAGTAGTCAATGAACATCATTCTTATATCGGTATTCCTCTTGTCCAGATGGGATAGGGCAGTGTGAAGTGCATTGTCTGTGGATCTATTGCGGCGGTAAGCAAATTTAAGTGGGTTTAGGGTGTAAGGTAAGGTAGAGGTGATATAATCCTTATCTAGTCTCTCAAAACACTTTATGATGACAGAAGTGAGTGCTACTGGGGCGATTTATTTTGTTAGTTCAGTTATATTTGCTTTCTCGGGTACTTGAACAATGGTGGACATGTTGAAGCAAGTGGGGACAGCAGACAGGGATAGGGAGAGATTGAATATGTCCGTAAACACTCCAGCCAGCTGGTCTGCGCATGCTCTGAGGACGCGGCTAGGGATGCCATCTGGGCCGGCAGNGGATAGGGAGAGATTGAATATGTCCGTAAACACTCCAGCCAGCTGGTCTGCGCATGCTCTGAGGACGCGGCTAGGGATGCCATCTGGGCCGGCAGCCTTGGGAGGGTTAACATTTACACGCTTAAAATGTCTTATGTTGGCCACGGATAAGGAGATCCTCAGTCCTTGGTAGCGGGCTGCGTCGGTGGCACTGTGTTATCCTCAAGGCGGGCGAAGAAGGTGTTTAGCTTGTCCGGAAGCAAGACCTCGGTGTCTGCGAGGTGTCTGGTTTTGCCTTTGTAGTCCGTGATTGTCTGTAGACCCTGCCACCGACGTCTYTCGTGTCTGAGCCGTTGAATTGCGACTCCACTTTGTCTCTATGCTGACATTTTGCCTGTTTGATTGCCTTACGGAGGGAATAACTACACTGTTTTGTATTCTGCCATATTCTCAGTCACCTTGCCATGGTTCAATGCGATGGTTCGCGCTTTCATTTTTGCACGAATAAACCTTGGTATGACCTTCTTAAAACAATTCCATATGTTAGCTTAGTAGAACCTCCTTTCCCCGGCGTAGACAGGGCTTAGACTGGAGTTAAGTCTTATTCGAACATTCAGTGAAAGTGTAGTAGTAGGAAGTAATGAAAAACTAAATAAACTATAATTTCCATTCTCAGAGCGTTAATAAAACCTCCAGGAAAACGTTCAAGGAACCAGAGTAAAACGTTCTTCGAACCTCCCTGCAACCTAAAAATAATGGTTCCCAGTACAAGCAAATTGTTCACTTCCATTMTCAGAACTTAAAAAAAAAAGTTAAGTTTTACCAGTAAGGAAATGTATGACTTAATTCCCAGAACCAAAAACTTTGGTTTAGGTTGGTTGTTAAACTTCTTGAGGATAGGGTGCAGAGTTTTCACTTAGGGAAAAATAGCGTGCGCAATTTCAACTTCGTGCTACTCATCCCCAGAATATAAGATATGCATATAATTAGTAGATTTGGATAGAAAACACTTTGAAGTTTCTAAAAATGTTTGAATCATATCTGTAAGTATAACAGAACTTATATAGCAGTCAAAACCCTGAGGACTAACTTTTTTCTTTAGTTCCTGTATGTTCAATGGTTTGTTATGGGCAAACCAGAATTCTAATCAGTATACACGTAGTTCCTACTGCTTCACTGATGTCGCCATTGTATGGAAAAGGTAAGTTTTCTTAGTTAACAGAGAAAGATATTGACCCCGAAGTGGAGTGACGTCGTTTGTTTATGTTTGAGATGTGAGCAAGACTTGAAAAGTTACCGTGAGTTTGTTGATATCCTGCTATTGAAAACAGATTGACCAGTCTTCAATTTGATCGATTATTAACGTTTTACAAATAACTTAGTGGTATTACAAAAGTACTTTGAAATGTTTGCCAAAGTTTAGAGGTAATTTTTAGATATATTTGTCGTGATTTTGCGCAAATTGAACGCTGTTTTTCCTGGGTACAACGCGCCAAATAAATGGACAATTCTGGATATATATGGACGCGAATTACTCGAACTAAAGGACCATTTTGATGTTTATGGACATATTGGAGTGCCAACAAAAGAATTCTCGTCAAAGGTAATGCATGTTTTATTTTATTTCTGCGTTTTGATAGTAGCGCCGGCATGGTTGAAATTGTCAAAAAAGAGAGTGTAGCTTCTGTACTATCATCAGATAATAGGCATCTTATGCTTTCGCCGAAAAGCCTTTTTGAAATCTGACATGTGGCTGGATCACAACGAGTGTAGCTTTAATTTGCTATCTTATATGTTGTAATTAATAAAGTTTGATTTTATAGATTTTTTTGGAATCTGCGCTCTACATTTTAACAGGCTGTAGGGACGCTAGCGTCCCGCCTATCCCAGAGAGGTTAACACAGTGTCCAAAGAAAGGGCCAGAAGTATACAGAATGGTGTTCGTCTGCGTAGAGATGGATCAGAGAATCACCAGCCAGCAGAGCGACATCAGTGATGCTTATACAGAGAGGAGTCGGTCCAAGAATTGAACCCTGTGGCACCCCCATAGAGACTGCCAAAGGCTCGGACAACTAGCGCCTCCGATTCGACACACTGAACTCTATCAGAGAAGTAGTTGGTGAACCAGCCGAGGCGCAATTCATTTGAGAAACAAGGCTATCGAGTCTGCTTGATGAGGATGTGGTGATTGCACAGAGTCGAATGCCTGGCAATGGTCAATGAATACGGCTGCCACCAGTAATGTTTCTTATCGATGGCGGTTATGATATTGTTTAGGACTTTGAGCGTGGCTGAGGTGAACCCATGACCAGCTCTGAAACCAGATTGCATAGCGGAGAATGTACGGTGGGATTCGAAATGGTCGGTAATCTGTTTGTTGACTTGGCTTCCGAAGACCTTAAAAAGGCAGGATAGGATAGATATAAGTCTGAAGCAGTTTGGGTCAAGAGTGCCCCCCCCCTTTGAAGAGGGGGATGACCGCAGCTGCTTTCCAATCTTTGGGAATCTCAGATGACACGAAAGAGAGGATGAACAGGCTAGTAATAGGGGTTGCAACAATTTCGGCAGATAATTTTAGAAAGAAAGGGTCCAGATTGTCTAGCCCAGCTGATTTGTAGGGGTCCAGATTTTGCAGCTCTTTCAGAACATCAGCTGAYTGGATTTGGGAGAAGGAGAAATGGGGAAGGCTAGATGGCTCCTTTTTTCCCAAGAGGCTAGCTACTTATCTCATTAATCCCCTGGACAGCATATAGCATTCCTCCTGTATATGGAGACTCCTGGGAACAACAGCTAGCCAACAACTAGCCTAGTGTAGCGTGGGACAGAAGTATAAATAAATATATAAACCCCTCACACCCTCATGATGACACCTCCTTCCAAAACCCCTTTACAATCCCCAGACCCCCCCCCTCCCCTCCCCTTCTAACCCGGCCCAAAATAGAGCAGACAGGGACTGGGACTGGATATCAGCTGCATCAGATCATGGGTCTGATGTGACGCTTCCCTCCCTTTAGCCTCCTCAGTGGGTCAGCAGAGACTGTCAGCAGAGACTGTCAGCAGAGACTGTCAGCAGAGACTGTCAGCAGAGACTGTCAGCAGAGACTGTCAGCAGAGAGAGACTGGTAAAGCAGATAATCATAACCCCTTCAAAGAGAATATGTGTCCCAAATGACAACCTATTTSTATAGGGCACTACTTTTGACCAGAGTCCTATGGGTGCCATTTGGGACACAGCCAGAGAGAGTGCTGTTGACTCTACCCAGGAAGACTCAGGAGACAACACAGGAAATGGTGCTGAAATGAAATGGCACGAAGACCAACTACGGCCCAGCTGTTTTCTTTGGTCTAGCTCCCTGAATGGCTGCCATTACGGGTCAACTGGACACATGCACTCATACTATAAAGTCATCCCCATAGCAGATCCATCATGGCAGGCTGATTAGGCTGACTCCCATGTTAAACCATGCTACTGATCCCAGGTCAGCACCTCAGACCCCCAGAGGATCCATCATGGTTGGGAAACCTGGACCTACCACAGTTAAACGGGATGGATGATAGGTTCAGCACCTGGGTGGTTTCAGCATCCCAGACACCCAGAGCATCACGAGTCCTTCACATGTAGCAGTGATGGATTAGGAGTCCTTCACCAATGTAGCCAGTGATGGATTAGTTCAGGAGTCCTTCACCATGTAGCAGTGATGGATTAGGTTTATGGAGTCCTTCACCATGTAGCAGTGATGATTAGGTTTAGGAGTCCTTTCACCACGTAGCAGTGATGGATTAGGCTGTTCAGCTTGTCCTTTACCAGTAGCCAAATGATGGGATCAGGAGTCCTTCACCACGTTAGCAGTGATGGATCAGGTTTAGGAGTCCTTCACACGTAACCGTGATGGATTGGCTTATGGGTCTATATGAGGTGATTACATTGTATATCTGTTGTTACTGTGGTGTGTTATCTATTCTTCAGAGCCCCAGGTCTCCAGCCCATATCAACGATCCATTTCACCATAAGGTAGCAGTGAAGAATGCTGACAGAAGAAGCAGTCCGCTGACTGCCAGAGACGACTTTCAGAGAGAAGCCGCTTCTCATGGGGCTGAATTTTGTACCACCCAACATCGTGGTGTGCTTAGGTGAGTATAGTTTGACCACGCCAACATCTCAGTGCTGCTAGGACGGTGAGTGAGTTGTTGACACGACCCAACATCGTTCAGGCTTGCCTAGTGAGTAGTTTGACCACCCCAACATCGTCAGGCGTGCTTAGGAGCTTAGTTTGACACCACCCCAACATCGATTTCAGGCTGCAGGGTGAGGTTAGTTAGTCTGTGACCACCCCACCGGTCAGCTGCTAGAGTGAGTTAGTTTGACCACCCCAACATCGTCAGGCTGCTTAGGTAAGTTAGCTTGACCAGCCCAACATCTGTCAGGCTGCTAGGTGAGTTTTAATCATTACCACCCCGAACATCTTCAGGCTGCTATGCGCTGAGTTAGTTCTTAGTTTGGCCCACCGCACCAACATCGTCAGGGCTAGTGTGCAGTATGTTAGTTTGGACCTCGGCCCAACATCGTCAGGCTGCTAGGTGAGTTAGTGTTGCCACCCAACATCGTCAGGCTGCTAGGTGAGTTAGTTTGAACCACCAACATAGTCAGGCTGCTACGTGAGTTCAGTTGACTCACCCCCACATCGTCAGGCTGCTAGGTGAGTTAGTTTGACCATCCCTAACATAGTCAGCTTAAAGGTGAGTTAGTTTGACCATCCCTACAGTGTCAGGCTTAAAGGTTAGTAGTTTAATAATTCATACCACCAACATAGTTCAGGCTACTTAGTGATTAGTATTGTCTTTTGACCACGCCAACAGTCAGGCATGCTAGTGGTGAGCTAGGCTTGTGGGGTGACCCGTAGTGTGGCAGACTGTAGGATATGGACAAAGTCACCATTGCATCGCTGGTCCCCAAGAACCAGTCACCAGAATTCTTCCATAGTTGCAGTGACACTGTAGTTTAATTCTGGGTTAACACACTATGTTTATACTTTAGAAAGCATGAGGTTACAAAGGTATTTGGGTTTTGTAGTTCTATGGAGTGGCACCTAGCTGTGTTGTGTGCGTGTCTCTGCCTCGCAGTGTGTGTGTGCGGTGGAGGAAACCCATGTGTCGTGCATGTTTGGAGTACATGGTCTTACGGAGAAGCGCTGAACGTGAGAGCCTGCCGCCGCCGCCTGTAGCACCACCAGCAACACAGCTGACCAGGCCCAGCCTACAGACGCAGCTTCTCCTCCGAACTGGAGGTGTGGCCCAGGCTGCTGCTGCGGAAGAACAGGCTGTTCATATCCAAGCAGATGTGCATGAAACGTTAATACACATACCGATCCAGTCAAAGTTG
>NW_019944273.1:140478-145028 GCF_002910315.2 Salvelinus sp. IW2-2015 | reverse complement strand
GTCAGGCTGCTAGGTGAGTTAGTTTGACCACCCCAACATCGTCAGGCTGCTAGGTGAGTTAGTTTGACCATCCCTACATAGTCAGGCTAAAGGTGAGTTAGTTTGACCATCCCTACATAGTCAGGCTAAAGGTTAGTTAGTTAATAATTCAACCACCAACATAGTCAGGCTACTAGGTGAGTTAGTTTGTTTGACCACCCCAACAGTCAGGCTGCTAGGTGAGCTAGGTTGGGGGTGACCCGTAGTGTGCGCTGTAGGATAGGGACAAGTCATGCATGTCATCCTGGTCCCCAGAAACCAGTGTCACCAGAATAATTCCATAGTTGCAGTGACACTGTAGTTATTCTGGTAACACACTATGTTTATACTTTAGAAAGGGCAGAGGTTACAAAGTATTTGGTTTGTATTCTATGAGGCAACACTAGTGTGTGTGTGTGCGTGTCCTCTCCTCCAGGTGTGTGTGCGGTGGGGAAGCCCATGTGTCTGATGTTTGAGTACATGTCTTACGGAGACCTGAACGAGTACCTGCGCCGCCGTAGCCCCACCCAGCAACACAGCCTGAGCCAGGCCAGCCTATCAGGACGCAGCTTCTCCTCCGAACTGGAGTTGGGGCCACTGTGCTGCGAAGAACAGCTGTTCATATCCAAGCAGGTGGCATGAAACGTTAATACACATACCGTACCAGTCAAAAGTTTGGACACACCTACTCATTCAAGGGTTTTTCACAATTTTTACAATTTTCTACATTGTCGAATAATAGTGAAGACATCACAACTATGAAATAACATTTGAAATCATGTAGTAACCCAAAAAGTTTTAAACAAATCAAAATATATTTTAGATTCTAAGTAGCCACCCTTTGCCTTGATGACAGCTTTGCACACTCTTGGCATTCTCTCAACCCGCTTAACCTGGAATGCTATTCCAACAGTCTTGAAGGAGTTCCCACATATGCTGAGCACTTCTTGGCTGCTTTTACTTCACTCTGCAGTTCAACTCATCCTAAACCAGCTCAATTGATTTGAGGTTGGGTGATTGTGGAGGCCAGTGCATCTGATGGTTAAGTGTGCCTTGAATTTTAAATAAATCACTGACAGTGTCACTAGCAAAGCGCCATCACACCTCCTCCTCCATGCTTCACGGTGGGAACCACACATGCTGAGATCATCTGTTCACCTACTCTGCGTCTCACAAAGACACGGCGACTGGATCCAAAAATCTCAAATTTGGAGTCATCAGACCAAATGAAAGATTTCCAAACACGAACGATGTCCATTGTTCGTGTTTCTTGGCTTAATCAAGTATTTTCTTCTTATTGGTGTCCTTTAGTAGTGGTTTCTTTGCAGCAATTCAACCATGAAGKCCTGATTCACGCAGTCTCCTCTGAACAGTTGATGTTGAGATGTTTCTGTTACTTGAACTTTTATTTGAGCTGTTACTTGAATTTGGGCTGCAATCTGAGGTGCAGTTAACTCTAATGAACTTATCCTCTGCAGCAGAGGTAACTCTGGGTCTTCCTTACCTGTGGCGGTCCTCATGACAGCCAGTTACATCATAGCACTTGATGGTTTTTGCGACTGCACTTGAAGAAACTTCATGTGATAATGATGGACTGTCGTTTCTCTTTGCTWATTTGAGTTGTTCTTGCGATAATATGGACTTGGTCTTTTACCAAATAGGGCTATCTTCTGTATACCACCTCTACCTTGTCACAACACACCTGATTGGCTCAAACGCATTAAGAAGGAAAGATATTCCACAATTTAACTTTTAACAAGGCACACCTGTTAATTGAAATGCATTCCAGGTGACTACCTCATGAAGCTGGTTGAGAGAATGCCAAGAGTGTGCAGAGCTGTCATCAGGGCACAGGGTGGCTACTTTGAAGAATCTCAAATATAAAATATATTTTGATTTGTTTAACACTTTTTTGGTTACTACATGATTCCATATGTGTAATTTCATAGTTGTGATGTCTTCACTGTTATTCTACAATGTAGAAAATAGTAAAAATAAAGAAAAACCCTTGAATGAGTAAGTGTGTCCAAACTTTTGACTGGTACTGAAAATATTACATTTTTTCTTTAATACAACATTACATTACAGACAATACAAATGTTAATATTGTTATAATTTCCCATAGAAAAACATGAATCAATTAGCCGCCATGCTAACAGACAGTGTTAGGCTAATAGTAGGGAACTGTTAGCATTTCCCATGTAAAAACATGTCAAACTTAGCCACGATGCTTATACTAGATTACCACCAAAAACAGTTATTACTAAGACAGGACACTTTTAGGATTTCCCATAGGAAAACAAGAGACATTTAGCCATCAAGCTAACACTAGCTGGGCATGTACAGTTGTATATTTTCATGATGGCTAATGCTACCAAGCTAACTCTTGGTTTCCCTCTTCGCCAGGTGGCGGCGGGCATGGCGTACCTGTCAGAACGTAAGTTCGTCCACCGCGACCTGGCCACCCGGAACTGCCTCGTAGGAGAGGAGATGGTGGTTAAGATCGCCGACTTCGGTTTATCCAGAAACATCTACTCTGCTGACTACTACAAGGCCAATGAGAACGATGCCATCCCCATCCGCTGGATGCCCCCAGAGTCCATCTTCTACAACCGTTACACCACGGAGTCGGACGTGTGGGCCTACGGGGTCCTTCTCTGGGAGATCTTCTCCCACGGCATGCAGCCGTACTACGGCATGGCCCATGAAGAGGTCATCTACTACGTTAGAGACGGCCACATCTTGGCCTGCCCTGATAACTGTCCTGTAGAGCTGTTCAATCTGATGAGACTGTGTTGGAGCGGACACCCCACAGACAGACCCAGCTTCAGTAGTATCCACCGCATCCTGGAACGTATTCATGAGCAGACGTTGAGACCGGCCATGCCGACGCCAGAGTTAAGGCCGTCTTTATCCACTCTACCAACCCCAGAGTTAAGACCCAATCTATCCACCCTGCCATACCTGGAGTTAAGACCCACTCTATCCACCCTGCCAACCTTGCCTGCCCTRCCTAACCTATCTCCCTTTTCCCCCCACCCTGCCCTGTGCCCTGTGCCCGGGGCCGTAGCCAATTGATTGATACGGCAAGCTGCCAGGCATTTACTCAAATGTACAGTCATTAGTGATTTTAATAGATCCTGTCCCTCCCCAGAGCTAAGATCTCTAGGATCCTGTCTCGTCTCGGACTCAAATAATGTTGGTCAGGACAGGGGGCACCATTGTTCAACTGATTCATGGTGAAGAAGACCGGCGATGGTAGACATTAATGTTGTTGGCCAGGACAGGGGGCACCATTGTTCAACTGATTCATGGTGAAGAAGACCGGCGATGGTAGACATTAATGTTGTTGGCCAGGACAGGGGACACCATTGTTCATATCAACTGATTCATGGTGAAGAAGACCAGCGATGGTAGACATTAATGTTGTTGGCCAGGACAGGGGACACCATTGTTCATATCAACTGATTCATGGTGAAGAAGACCGGCGATGGTAGACATTAATGTTGTTGGTCAGGACATGGGGCAGCAGACTGATATAATGACATGAACTAAGTCTAGTGCCAAGACACCTGGGTATTTAGGAGAGGCTGATATAAGTCTAGTGCCAAGACACCTGGGTATTTAGGAGAGGCTGATATAAGTCTAACAGCGATAAACGTCGAAAGAGGCTGAGCTGCAGCTGAACGGAGAACGTGTTAATCCACATGTAACTCATTGCCATACTCTATATAAACGGGAATGTTTCTATTGTGAAGCAAACGGGGGGATATTCATCCTTTCATTGCTCATCTGTGAGCTCAAAGCTGACTAGATGGGTATTTTACAAGCAGATTACAGAGGTTAGAGAGTTATGTACAGTTAGTCTTCATTCAGTACTTCACTAGTAATCATTCACTCAGTACTTAACTAGTACAATAAGTAAGTATCAATTCATCAGTATTGACTAGTACAGTCAATTCATCATCAGTATTAACTAGTACGTCAATTCACTCAGTACTTAATAAGTACAGTCAATTATCAGTACTTAACTAGTACAGTATTATTCAGTACTTAACTAGTACAGTCAATTGATTCAGTATTAACTGTACAGTCATTAATTCAGTATTAATAGTACAGTCAATTCACTCAGTACTTAATAGTAAGTCAATTCACTCAGTACTTAACTAGTACAGTCAATTCACTCAGTACTTAACTAGTAAAGTCATTCACTCAGTACTTAACTAGTACAGTCAATTCACTCAGATATATATAAGAGTAATCATTAGATTAATAGTACAATCACTCAGTATCTACTTAACTAGTACGTCAATTCACTCAGTACTTAACTAGTAAGGTCAATTCACTTCAGTACTTAACTAGTACAGTCAATTCATTCAGTATTAACTAGTAAGTCAATTTCATTCAGTACTTTAATAGATACGTTATCAATTCATTCAGTACTTAACTAGTACAGTCAATTTTAGTATCTATAGTATCATTTAAACATACTGACAATATGTCATCAATAGGCTGCATATTCCCAGCAGCCC
>NW_019944273.1:125136-133188 GCF_002910315.2 Salvelinus sp. IW2-2015 | reverse complement strand
CCACACATATTAACTGTAAAGTTTTTGCTTGTTTTTAGACAAATTGCTATTCCACTTTTGGGCATTCTCATTATGTTGTACTATTGGTACTTTTTTAATCTTGTATACTTTATCGACAGAGCACATTTAGATACAATTATTCTCATAGACTTGAGCACAGCTTTCTGTGGGAGAGTGTTGACTGGGTAGTGGTCATTCTAGGTTAACAACGGTCAGTTTGAAATTCATTGCAACAAATGTCTTCCAATAAGCTGTTTGAATTCTAATGTGAATTTCTGGAGATTTGTTGGGTGTTGTGTTGGTTGTGGTGTTGAGTTGAATATTGGTTTGTGAAGAGTGTCAATTATTATTTTAAGTTAAATTAAACTTGTGTGATCATCAGCACAACATTGATTTATATGATCGATTAACTAAAATGTTTTAAACCACTTGTGACCTTTTTAAAATGTGTGGTTCGATACTGATTGTCTAAATAGAACTGGTTTTGCTCATCTCACATAAACAATGATCCGTAAGCCCATGTAGTGTAGACACATCAACCCTTTACTAGCAGCATAAAGAACCCTTATTTCTGAGACTGTGTGTCCCAAATGGCATGTTATTCCCTACTTAGTGCACTGAATAGGGGATGAGGTGTAATTTGATTCTCTACATAGTGCACTGAATAGGGAATACGGTGTAATTTGATTCCCTACTTAGTGCACTGAATAGGGGATGGGGTGTAATTTGATTCCCTACATAGTGCACCAAATAGGGGATGAGGTGTAATTTGATTCCCTACATAGTGCACTGAATAGGGAATACGGTGTAATTTGATTCCCTAGTAAATCATTACTGTTGTATCGGTCAACATGTTTGTTACAGATCTTGTAAGATAGATGGCACTGTTTCACCACAATCACCCTCAGTTCAATAAACGTTTGGTCCATAAAGAAAGTCTAGGGCACATAATTGTTCCAGCATGTGCTCTTTCTCTGCAGTGAACGTAGTGGACACAATAGAACACTTTACAAACACACAGGATTCCCCACCTCCACCAAGACCACAGGATCACACCTCCACACAGACACACAGGATTCACCCTCCACCAGACACACAGGATTCACCACCTCCACCAGACACACAGGATTCACCACCTCCACCAAACGACACACCAAGGATTCACCACCTCCACCAAACAGAAACACCAGGATTCACCACCTCCACGACACACAGGATTCACCACCTCCACCAGACAACCACACAGGATTCACCACCTCCACCAAACAACAGGATTCACCACCTCCACCAGCAGACACACCAGATTCACCACCTCCACCAGACAGACACACAGATTAACCACCTCCACCAGACAGAACACACAGGATTCACCACCCCACCAAAACACACAGGATTCACCACTCCACCAACACACAGGATTCACCCCGCCACCAGACACACACAGATTCACCACCTCCCAGACAGACACACAGGATTACCACCTCCACCAAACGACACACGGATCACCACCTCACCAGACAAACACACAGGATTCACCACACACCAGACAGACAGACAGGATTCACCACCTCCACCAGAAAACACACAGGATTCACCACCTCCACCAGACACACAGGATTCACCACCTCCACCAGACACACACGGATTCACCACCTCCACCAGACAGACACACAGGATTCACCACCTCCACCAACACACAGGATTCACCACCTCCACCAGACAACACAAGGATTCACCACCTCAACCAGACAACAACAGGATTCACCACCTCACAAACAAACACACAGGATTCACCACCTCCACCAGACACACAGGATTCACCACCTCCACCAGACACACACACGGATTCACCACCTCACCGACCAGACACACAGATTCACCACCTCCACCAAACCGACAAACTAACATAAATGTTTCTCTAATGATTTTGTCAGTTTGCATAAAATCTGCTTCAGCAAGTGAAGAAAAAGCAACATGCTCAACCATAAGGAATCAGTCATTAACTTTCCTCCCTCCAACCCCCACTGTTCTCAGCCTTCCTCCACCCCTTCCTACCCTCCATCCCTCTAATGTAAGGGCTTTATTGGCATGGGAACATACATTACATTGCCAAAGCAAGTGAAGGAGAAATAAACAAAAGTGAAATAAACAATAAACATTGAACTTCCAAAAGAATAAAGACATTACAAATGTCATTATGTGCAAATAGTTAAAGTACTAGATAAAGTACCACCCCCCCCCCTCCAACCCCGTTCTCCACCCTCCCATGTTAACAGCCTTCCTCCACCCCAGTCTACCGCTCTTCCCTTCCACTTCCTTCCCTCCACTCTTCTGCTAACTTCAGATTCACTTTACAGAGTGAAGTTACCTCAGTTAGCTTTATTAGAGCGGTTTTTGTCGTCGGCTGCTACATACACTTGTTGCCTGGTCTACACACAATTGGCGTTGTTAGCTAGCTCCACTGCTTTAATATCCCGCTAATAGCAGGTTCCCACACATTTTAGCTACTTCTACCCGGAGTTTCTAGCTCTCCGTCGGTTCCCACCGTTTGGAGTTAGCTAGTTGAACTTTCGAGTGTCTTGACTAGTTAGTGGACTAACAGTACCACTGGTGTTTTAGTTAGCAACCTCTTGGCTAAACCCCCACCCGGTTTGTTTGGCTAGCACGAGCAGTGCTGTTTCTTCAGCGTGTTACCCCACCATTGAAACACCTTTTACCTCGAGTTACTTGGTTTACACTCTAAGTCTGCACTTTGGTATCTCATGCTACGGTCGACTAGCTGGCTATCATCACAGGCTAATTATCTAGCATCCCTGTTGGCTCTACTTTCATAATACCGCCACCCTGGTAAATACAGCTTTCTGTTTCTGCTTCCTGGCTCCTGGGTACACTCCATCTGGATTTACGGCACTCAACAAGCATCTGAGAGTCTACACATTTCTCAAATGCCAAAGCATTGCATGCTGTCAGATTGGAACACGTGGTTCACACAGTCAAAGCTTAAACTTCATAGGGATAGGGGGCAGTTTTCCACTTTGAACAATTGCGTGCCCAAACGAAATTTCCTCTACTCTGTCCCAGAAGGTAATACATGCATATTATTATTACTATTGTATAGAAAACCCTCTGAAGTTTCTAAAACTGTTTGAATTATTTCTGTAAATATAACAGAACTCATTTGGCAGACAAAAACTGAAGAAGAGGTCAAAACAGGAAATGAGAGAGGTCGATTTTCAAAACAGTGTCAAATGGTACCTGTCTAGATATGGCTGAACAAAACTGCCTAGGGTCTTCCACTAGATGTCGTCGTCTTTGGATTTTAGTCTTATATTCTACTATAAAGGAGAGGGCTCATGGGCTTGTTCTAGTGAGTGGTCGTCAGAATTCTCAGTCAGGATTTGCGCGACGCGAGGGAGAGAGAGAGCTCTCGTTCAATGCTCTTTCTCAGACAATGAAATTCTCCGGTTGGATCCTTATTGATGATTAATGTAAAACACATACTAAATATGGATTGCAAACATCATTTGACCTGTTTCTACGACCTGTAACGGAACTTTTTGAGTTTTTGTCTGGATGGATTGTTCGTAGTGCGTCATGAAATGGATCCTGGGATGAACATGCTAACAACAAGTGGCTAAATAATGGCTTTATGGAACTTTTCAGTCATTTATGTCGATCTGGACTCCTGGAGTGCCTTCTGATGAAGTTATTCGAAGGTAATGCATATTATTAGTGTTTTTGTAGCTTTTGTTGACGCCAAATGGTGACTTATTCTTTGGCTGGAATGTGCTCTAAACGCCGTTCTCAGATTAATCTTCCCCGTAAAGTTTATTTTGAAATCTGACACAGCGGTTGCATAGAGGATAAGTTTTATCTTAATATAGTGAATAACACTTGCATCTTTTATCAATGTTTATTATGAGTATTTTCTGCAAAATCACCAGATGTTTTGGAATCAAAACATTACTGGCCTGTAACGCGCCAATGTAAACTGAGATTTTTTATATATATATATGCACATTATCGAACAAAACATAAATGTATTGTGTAAACATAATGTTATATTGACTCATCTGATGACGAATTTCAAAGGTTAGTGATTAATTCTATCTCTATTTGGGGGTTTTGTGCAAGCTACCTGTGCTGTGAAAGAAATGCTGTGCTTTTTATATTTGGTGGTGAACATAAATATACGTGGTGTTTTTCGCTGTGAACACATTTAAAAAATCGGACATGTTGGCTGGATTCACAAGATGTTTATCTTTCATTTGTTGTATTGGACTTGTTAATGTGTGAAAGTTAAATATTTCTAAAAAATATTTTTTGAATTTCGCGCGCTGCCTTTTCAGTGGAATGTGGGGGGGGTTAAGGAGTTTATCCTGCAGGAGATATCTAACGTTTCCCTTCAGGGGCATAGCCTACGGATATCTCACCTTACCATTCGATCTGCCCCTTGACCCACGGACATTCACCAAGTGTGCCGAAGCCACCCTAGCACCCTACAGGAGAGAGGCTTAAGAGTCCTGACGTACATCGACGACTGGTTGATCTACGCGGACACTTGGGCTCAGGCAATGGAGCACACAGCCCAGCTGTTGTCGCACCTGCTTGCTCTAGGCTTCAGGATAAATTGTGCCAAAAGCTTGCTCTAACCGACCCAGCAGAAAATTATTTGGGGATTGTCTCTGGACTCCGTAGCCTGTCGAGCAGCCCTCACCATGGAGAGAGCCACGGCTTTTTGCTACTTCCTCTGTGTTTTGACTGGAAACATCAGTCACGTACTGGATGTGTCTTCTCAGGCAATCTGTGTGTTTTACAAGTGTCCCATAGTAAGATGTCGAACCGGGTGGACTGAAAGATAACTTGGGTTATGGTGTGTAACCCCGGTTCTCTGAAGGAGTTGAGGGAGACATCTCACCAGATCTCTTGTAAGACTCATGTAAGAGGTAGTTCTTAGAAAGAGGAAACCAGAGCAGTGCAGGGTGTTATATAGACAAGAGGGGCATACACCCACAAAACTCTGATTGGCCTGTTTAAACATTCCCTTTCCATGTTGATTAACTTTGTAAACACATTACCAGTCAAGTTTGAACACCTACTGATTCAAGTTTTTCTTTTTACTATTTTCTACATTGTAGAATAATAGTGAATACATCAAAACTATGAAATAACACATTTGGAATCATGTAGTAACCAAAGAAAGTGGCATCCTTTGCCTTGATGACAGCTTTGCACACGCTTGGCATTCTCTCAACCAGCTTCATGAGGTCATCACCTGGAATGCATTTCAATTAACAGGTGTGCCCTGTTAAAAGTTCATTTGTGGAATTGCTTTCCTCCTTAATGCATTTGAGGCAATCAGTTGTGTTGTGACATGGTAGGAGTGGTATACCAGAAGATAGCCTATTTGGTAAAAGACCAAGTCCATATTATGCGCAAGACAGCTCAAATAAGCAAAGAGAAACGATAGTCCATCATTACTTTAAGAGATGAAGGTCGTCAAGAACTTTGAAAGTTTCAAGTGCAGTCTCAAAAACAATCAAATAAATCGCCTGATGAAACTGGCTCTCATGTGGACCGCCACAGGAAAGGAAGACCCAGAGTTATATCTGCTGTTGAGGATAAGTTCATTAGAGTTACCAGCCTCAAATTTCAGCCCAAATAAATGCTTCACAGAGTTCAAGTAACAGACCCATTTCCACATCAACTGTTCAGAGGTCGAATTGCTGCAAAGAAACCCCTACTTAAGGCCACCGATAAGAAGAGACTTGCTTGGGCCAAGAAACGCAAGCGATGGACATCAGACCGGTGGAAATGTATCCTTTGGTCTGATGAGTCCAAATTTGAGATTTATTTTGTTCCAAACTGTACATACAGTGCATTCGGAAAGTATTCCGACCCCTTGACTTTTCCACATTTTGTTACGTTACAGACTTATTCTAAAATTGTTTTTCTCCCTCATCAATCGACGTATAATACCCCATAATGACAAAGCAAAAAAACGTTTTTTTTTATATTTTAGGAAATGTATTGGCTTTTTTTCCCAAAATGTAATTTAAGGTGCCCCAAAGCTTTTTACTATCATTCTTAATATACTTTATCTTTGGTTCATAGTGTCGTTTATTTTTCTTTTAATTTAGTTTAGTCACATGATTTCTTAATTTGCAGTACGTTTGCCAATCAGTTGGGCTGCCAGACTTAATTGCCATACAATTCCTCTTCAATCCAAGAGGATTCAACAGTTTTTACAGCCATTTTCTTTAATGGGTGCTTATTAGTAACTGGAAAAAGTAGTTTAATAAATGTGTCAAGTGCAGCGTCTGGTTGCTCCTCATTACACACCACAGACCAGCAAATATTCTTCACATCATCAACATATAAATCACTACGAAACTTTTTGTATGACCTCTTATACACTATATTAGGCCCAGCCTTTGGAACTTTGGTTTTCCTAGATATGGCTATTATATTGTCATCACTACATCTGATGGATTTGGATACTGCTTGAAAGCAAATATCTGCAGCATTAGTAAAGATGTGATTAATACATGTTGATTTTATTCCTGTGCTGTTTGTAACTACTCTGGTAGGTTGACCAACAACCTGATCTAGGTTGCAGGCTCTGGTTACAGTTTAAAGATTTTTCTGAGAGGGCAGCTTTATGATAGCCAGTCAATATTTAAATCACACAGAAAATATAGTTCTCTGTTGATATCACATACATTATCAAGCATTTCACACATATTAAACAGATACAAACTGTTAGCACTTGGTGGTCTATAGCAGCTTCCCACAAAAATGGGCTTTGGGTGAGGCAGATGTTTCTCACCATAGAGCTGCCTATGATGACAGCTGGTGATGTTGAATGGGCAGGTCTCTCAGGCAGCCTCACGGTCTGGTGAGGGTGGGAGCTCCGAGGATCTGAACCCGAGGTAGAATCCACCGGAGAGGGGGACGGAGACGGAGCCGAGGACGAAGACGCAGGTACCTCCGGATCCGATCTTGATTGGGAAGCCACCAAGGAAGAAGGCATCTCCATGGAGACCCCCGTTGCTAGAGGACCCCTTCTTCAACTTCCGCTGCGAGTGACGTATCTCCATGGCTGGTTGGTTGAGTCGAGATCAGCTCCGTTCTCCAGGGAAGGGGGAGACCCCTTCGGGGAAGGAACCCTGCCGAGCACCGGCCAGTCGGCTGTGGAGAGCCAACATGGTGCCTAAACTTCCTCCAGGCCACTGGGGTGGAAGAAAAATAAAAAGAAGGTGGGCGTGGGTTCTCCAGTAGCTTGTGAAGGTTTGCTACCTGCTTGCTAATAAGCCACTTCGCTCCTGTAGTCCTCCGCAAGCAAGCAGTTACTACATTGATAATCAGCGCAGCCCACATTGTCCCGTAACAAAGCAAAGTAAATACAGCTCCTGCAGTGTCTAGCTGGGCTTTCGCGTCTCTCCCCCTATACAGAATCTGGCAGGATCCCGGAACAGATAGCAGCGCTCACAGCAATTTGACCAGGTCAAAGGTCAAAACAGTTTTGAGTTTTGTCCCCATTCACCTTCATAACATAGCCTGGTGGAACCAGCCTGATTGCTGCGTTTACCATTCTATTTCACATGTCATGATGTCTGAACGAAAATGAAAGCAGCGATCAGGTTGGTTCCATCATGCAAATCATAACCACCATTGAGAAGGTAATCAGTGCTGTGTGTGTGTGTGACCGACCAGTATAATTGATGAGGGTCCAACTGATCTATGCTGCTATGCCCATCAATAACCTCACCTCTCTCACCTCTGTCTGACCTGTTCAAATTAAACATAGTACCTGTTTCTGCGTCAGATATGACCTATCCTAACTGCCATTGGTAATAGAACAGTAACTACGTGCGTATGTGTTCACAGAAACATGTATGGAGACTAGCAAGATAATGTGATGGAGTTCAGACCAGCAGATGGGCTTGATACGTATGTCTCTGAATGGACAGAGACCTGGTACTCTGAATGGACAGAGTCCTGACACTCTGAATGGACAGAGACCTGACACTCTGAATGGACAGAGACCTG
>NW_019944273.1:111047-121198 GCF_002910315.2 Salvelinus sp. IW2-2015 | reverse complement strand
TGTTACAGGTCAATATGAGGAGGGAGAAACCCTGTGTATTCTGGACCAGGAAGCAGGTCAACAATGAGGAGGGAGAAACCTGGTATTCTGGACAGGATCAGTCATATGAAGAGGGAGAAACCCTGTGGTATCGGACCAGGAACAGTCAAATATGAGGAGGGAGAAACCCTGTGATTCTGGACCAGGATCAGGTATCAGTCAACATGAGGAGGGAGAAGCCCTGTGTATTCTGGACCAAGGATTCAGTCCAATATGAGGTAGGGAGAAACTCCTGTGTATTTTGGACAGGATCTAGTCAATATAGGAGGTGAGAAACCTGTGTATCTGGACCAGGATCAGGTATCAGTCACATGAGGAGGGGAAACCTCTGTGTATTCTGACCAGGAATCAGTCAATATTTAGCGGGAGAAACCCCTGTGTATTTGGACCAGGACAAGTCAACAGAGGAGGGAGAAACCCGTGTATTTGACCAGGATCCAGGTATCATGTCAACATGAGGAGGAGAAACCCTGTGTATTCTGGACGCAGGATCAGTCAATATGAGGAGGGAGAAACCCTGTGTAATTTTGACGCAGAATCAGTCAATATGGGAGGAAGGTAGAAACCCTGTGTATTCTGACCAGGATCAGTCAATATGAGGATGGAGAAACCTGTTAATTCTGGACCAGGAGCAGTCAATATGAGGAGGAGAAACCCTGTGTATTCTAGACCAGGACATGTATCAGTCAATATGGGGAGGGAGAAACCCTGTGTATTCTCGCCCAGCGATCATGTTCAGTCAAATAGTGGGAGGGAGAAACCCTGTGTATTTGACCAGGATCATGTCGTCAAAATGGGGAGGGAGAAACCCTGTGTATTCTCGGACTCAGATCAGGTATCAGTCAATAATGGGGAGGGAGAACCCTGTGTATTCTGGATCCAGGCTCCAGTCAATATGGGGAGGGAGAAACCCTGTGTATTCTGGACCAGGATCTAAGTCAATATGAGGAGGGAGAAACCTGTGTATTCTGGACAGGATCAGGTATCAGTCCAATATGGAGGGAGAAACCTGTGTATTCTCGACAGGATCGGTCAATATGAGGAGGAGAAACCCTGTGTAATCTGGACCAGATCAGGTATCAGTCAATATGAAGGGAGGGAAGAAAACCCTGGTGTATTCTGGACCAGGAATCCATCAACTGAAGGCGGAGAAACCCCATGTGTATTCTTGACTCAGGATTCAAGGTATCAAGTCCAATTATGGGAGGAAAACCCTGTGGTATTCGCATCCAGGATCAGAGTATCAGTCAATATGGGGAGGGAGAAACCCTGTGTATTTCTGACCAGGATCAGTGTCAATATGAGGAGGAGAAACCCTGTGTATCTGGACCAGGATCAGTCAGATATGAGGAGGGAAGAAACCCTGTGTATTCTGGACCAGATCAGTTCAATCATTGAGGGAAAAACCCTGTGTATTCTGAAACGCAGGATAGTCAAGCATGGGAGTGGAGAAACCTGGTATTCTGACCAAGGGATAGGTATCAGTCAATATGGGGAGGGAAAAACACTGTGTATTCTGACAAGGGATCATGTACAGTCAATATGGGAGGAGAACCTGTGTATTGGTGGGACGCGAACGGATCAGGTATTCAGTTCAATAATGAAGGAGGGAGAAACCTGTGTATTTCTGGACGCAAGGATCAGTCAATATGAGAGGGAGAAACCCTGTTGTATTCTGGACCAGGATCAGGTATTAGCAATAGGGGAGGGAGAAACCTGTTATTCATGACCAGGATCAGTCAACTATGAGGAGTGGAGAAACCCTGTGTATTCTGAACAGGATCAGTCACACTGAGGAGGTGAGAAACCCAGTGGTATTGCTGGTACTAGGATCAGTCAATATGAGAGGGAGAAACAACCTTGATTCGAACCAGACAGTCACATGAGGAGGGAGAAACCCTGTGTATTCGACGAGGATCAGTATCAGTCAATATGGGAGGGAGAAACCCTGGTGATTCTGGACGCAGGATCAGGAACTCTTGTTGTATATTGGAAAACGTATAAGAAGGGTATGAACAACTCCTGACATCTAACCAAGGTAACCCATTACCAGCAAAGGAAGGTATGACCAATCTGACATGTTACCATGGTAACCCCATTACCTACCAGACAGTGAAGGGTATGACCACTCTGACCATGTTTACAATTGGTAATCCCCATTGACTCAACCAGAACAGGAAGCAGTATCTGTATCGGCTGGAACGACAATGAAAGGTGCACATTGTTATATTAGTATAACACTTCTATGGTATTATGTAAAAGGTTGTTTATTCTACATGGACCTGTTACTACATTTGAAAGTTATCAAAACACTTAGTTTAGAGTATCTACATATATTCTACAATTGCATTCTTCTCATATTACTCTGTAGACTACTGACCTAGTCAAAGCTTCCTCTGGCATCTCACCATACATCTGCCTGTAGTTATTGAACTGAATCTGCAAGAGGTTTGTTTGTTGTGAGTGGGAGGAAACAGCTGCAGGCAAGGTTCTGACAAATGGGTGTGTCTTCATGGTGGCAAGGACATCAAACCACACCCCCAAGCCAACTCATGTTTGGCTTCTGCCATGGCCGCGAGTATTTCTTCCAGCTGCTTCAGGAGTATGTTTGTTTATTATCTAGCTGTATTGTATCCAGGTCTCCAGGGCCGGCCGTAGCCTTTTGGGGGCCCTAAACAAGATTTGGTTGGGAGGCCCCACCACCTCACAGCAAAATATTTTAGTGCCCCGTTGGAGAGAAAAAAATCAGTTTAAAAAAAATTCCTGCAATTCTGTGAACTGACTTGTGCACGTTTTAAATTGACACAATACCTGTTAGCAAAGGTGTCAGCTAGAGATGACGTGCAGGAGCATGCAGGGATTTGTAGTCTTGCATGTCGTCTACTTTGATGCTAATTAGTGTTTTCAAATCTGATAGTAAATAGAGCCAAATATATTGATAAGGGTAATCTTGTCTGAGAGAGATTTACATTATTAAAACGTCACGCCAGGGTAAGCCTACATGAAACACAGACCTTATTTGAAGAAAAATGAATGGAGAAAAATAGACTGGAACCATTTCCCTGTTTCACCGCAAGGTTGTATGGGTATTATCAAACCTCCACTTTGGGGCTCTCAGCATATACAGTTGAAGTCAGAAGTTTACACACACTTAGGTTGGAGTCAATAAAAAAAAAAATTCAACCACTCCACAACTTTCTTTGTAACAAACTATAGTTTTGGTAAGTCGGTTAGGACATCTACTTTGTGCATGACACAAGTAAAAGTTGTCCATTATATAAATAGTAAAGTATAGATACCCCAAAAAACAACTTAAGTAGTACTTTTAAGTGTATTTTAACTTAAGTACTTTACACCACTGTTTAGTTTTAACGTGCATTGTAGTCATTGATGTTAAACCATGTATTTATGCGTACTAAATATTGTGGGACGAGTTGTCCAGTCGTCACATAGGGTTAACTGTTCGGTATCATCACATATGTTCTCTGAGAGAGACTCTGGTCTGAAATAGCTTCCGCCTCTCGTCTGCTGCATTCCTTTTTGGCTTTCGCTTTGAACTTTTCCCAGCAGCCTTCATCTGATTTGTGTCCCTCTCCTCTTTTATGTCCATCATTTAAATCTGTCGCATAAAACAGCCCAGGTGTCGTCTTTCATCCTCGTTACTAAATTCCTCCATCAGCTCAGTACGTTACTAAATTCCTCCATCAGCTCAGTACGTTACTAACATCGCTCCATCAGCTCAGTACGTTACTAAATTCCTCCATCAGCTCAGTACTTACTAAATTCTCCATCAGCTCAGTACTTACTAATCCTCCACAGCTCAGTACGTTACTAAATTCCTCCATCAGCTCAGTACGTTACTAAAACAAAGTTTACATACACCTTAGCCAAATACAGTCTGTGCCAAAAGTTTTGAGAATTACACAAATATTAATTTCCACAAAGTTTGCTGCTTCAGTGTCTTTAGATATTTTTGTCAGATGTTACTGTGGAATACTGAAGTATAATTACAAGCATGTCCAAAGCTTTTATGACAATGACATTGAAGTTGATGCACAAGTCCATATTTGCAGTTGACCCTTCTTTTTCAAGACCTCTGCAATCCGCCCTGGCATGTGTCAATTAACTTCTGGGCCACATCCTGACTGATGGCAGCCCATTCTTGCATAATCAATGCTTGGAGTTTGTCAGAATTTGTGGTGTTTGTTTGTCCACCCGCCTTTTGAGGATTGACCACAAATTCTCAATGGGATTAAGGTCTGGGAGTTTCCTGGCCATGGACCCAAAATATTGATGTTTTGTTCCCGAGCCACTTAGTTATCACTTTTGCCTTATGGCAAGGTGCTCCATCATGCTGGAAAAGGCATTGTTCGTCACCAAACTGTTCCTGGATGGTTGGGAGAAGTTGCTCTCGGAGGATGTTGTTGGTACCATTCTTTATTCATGGCTGTGTTCTTAGGCAAAAATTGTGAGTGAGCCCACTCCCTTGACTGAGAAGCAACCCCACACATGAATGGTCTCAGGATGTTTTACTGTTGGCATGACACAGGACTGATGGTAGCGCTCACCTTGTCTTCTCCGGACAAGCTTTTTTCCGGATGCACAAACAATCGGAAAGGGGATTCATCAGAGAAAATGTCTTTACCCCAGTCCTCAGCAGTCCAATCCCTGTACCTTTTGCAGAATATCAGTCTGTCCCTGATGTTTTTCCTGGAGAGAAGTGTCTTCTTCGCTGCCCTTCTGACACCAGGCCATCCTCCAAAAGTCTTCGCCTCACTGTGCGTGCAGATGCACTCACACCTGCCTGCTGCCATTCCTGAGCAAGCTCTGTACTGGTGGTGCCCCGATCCCGCAGCTGAATCAACTTTAGGAGACGGTCCAGGTGCTTGCTGGACTTTCTTGGCGCCCTGAAGCCTTCTTCACCCCAATTGAACCGCTCTCCTTGAAATTCTTGATGATCCGATAAATGGTTGATTTAGGTGCAATCTTACTGGCAGCAATATCCTTGCCTGTGAAGCCCTTTTTGTGCAAAGCAATGATGACGGCACGTGTTTCCTTGCAGGTAACCTGGTTGACAGAGGAAGAACAATGATTCCAAGCACCACCCTCCTTTTGAAGCTTCCAGTCTGTTATTCGAACTCAATCAGCATGACAAAGTGATCTCCAGCCTTGTCCTCGTCAACACTCAACCTGTGTTAACGAAGAAATCACTGACATGACGTCAGCTGGTCCTTTGTGGCAGGGCTGAAATGCAGTGGAAATGTTTTTTGGGGATTCAGTTCATTTGTATGGCAAAGAGGGACTTTTCAATTAATTGGATTTCATCTGATCACTCTTCATAACATTCGTGAGTATATGCAAATTGCCATCATACAAACTGAGGCAGCAAACTTTGTGAAAATTATATTCGTATCATTCTCAAACTTTTGGCCATGACTGTACATTTAAACTCAATTTTTCACAATTCCTGACATTTAATCAGAGTAAAAAATCCCTGTCTTAGGTCAGTTAGGATCACCACTTTATTTTAAGAACGTGAAATGTCAGAATGAATAGTAGAAATAAATATTATTTAAGCTTTTATTTATTTCATCACATTCCCAGTGGGTCAGAAGTTTCATACACTCATATTAGTATTGGTAGCATTGCTTTAAACTGTTTAACTTGGATCAAACGTTTCGGGTAGCCCTCCGCAAGCTTCCACAATAAGTTGGGTGAATTTTGGCCCATTCTTCCTGACAGAGCTGGTCAGAGCTGAGTCAGGTTTGTAGGCCTCCTTGCTCGCACATGCTTTTTCAGTTCTGCCCACAAATTTTCTATAGCTTTGAGGTCAGGGCTTTGTGATGGACACTCCAATACCTTGACAGTGTTGTCCTTAGGCCATTTTGCACAACTTGGGGTCATTGTCCATTTGGAAGACCCATTTGCGACCAAAGCTTTAACTTCCTGACTGCTGTCTTGAGATGTTGCTTCAATATATCCACATAATTTTCGCCCTCATGATGTCATCTATTTTGTGAAGTGCACCAGTCCTCCTGCAGCAAAGCCCCACCACAACATGATGCTGCCACCCCCCGTGCCTCACGGTTGGGATGGTGTCTTCGGCTTGCAAGCATCCCCTTTTACCTCCAAATGTAACGATGGTCATTATGGCAAACAGTTCTATTTTTGTTTCATCAGACCAGAGGACATTTCTCCAAAAAGTACGATCTTTGTCCCCATGTGCAGTTGCAAAACATAGTCTGGCTTTTTTTTGGCGGTTTTGGAGCAGTGGCTTCTTCCTTGCTGAGCGGCCTTTCAAGTTATGTCGATATAGGACTAATTTTACTGTGGATGTACAGTGGGGCAAAAAAGTATTTAGTCAGCACCCATTGTGCATGTTCTCCCACTTAAAAAGATGAGAGAGGTTCTGCGTCTCCTTCCTGAGCAATATGACGGATGTGTGGTCCCATGGTGTTTATACTTGCGTACTATGTTTTGTACAGATGAACGTGGTACCTTCAGGCATTTGGAAATGTCTCCCAAGGATGAACCACATGTGGAGGTGTACAATTTTTTTTTCTTAGTTCTTGACTGATTTTCTTTAGATTTTCAATGATGTCAAGCAAAGAGGCAATGATTTTGAAGTTAGGCCTTGAAAACATCCACAGGTACACCTCCAATTGACTCAGATGATGTCAATTATACTATCAGAAGCTTTTAAACTGACATCATTTTCTGGAATTTTCCAAGCTGTTTAAGGCACAGTCAACTTAGTGCATGTAAAACCCACTGGAATTGTGATACAGTGAATTAATAGAAAATAATCTGTCTGTAAACAATTGTTGGAAAATGACTTGTGTCATGCACAAAGTAGATGTCCTAACCGACTTACCAAACTATAGTTTGTTACAAAGAAAGTTGTGGAGTGGTTGAATTTTTTTTTTTATTGACTCCAACCTAAGTGTGTGTAAATTCTGACTTCAACTGTAATTATGCTGAGAGCCCCAAAGTGGAGGTTTGATAATACTCATACACCTTGCGGTGAAACAGGGAAATGGTTCAGTCTATTTTTCCACTTCATTTTTCTTCAAATAAGGTCTGTGTTTCATGTAGGCTTACCCTGGCGTGACGTTTTAATAATGTAAATCTCTCTCAGACAAGATTACCCTTATCAATATATTGGCTCTATTTACTATCAGATTTAAAACACTAATTAGCATCAAAGTAGACGAAATGAAGACTAAATCCCTGCATGCTCCTGCACGTCATCTCTAGCTGACACCTTGCTAACAGGTATTGTGTCAATTTTAAACGTGCACAAGTCAGTTCACAGAATTGCAGGAATTTTTTTAAACTGATTTTTTCTCTCCAACGGGGCACTAAAATATTTGCTGTGAGGTGGTGGGGCCTCCCAACCAAATCTTGTTTAGGGCCCCCAAAAGGCTACGGCCGGCCCTGGAGACCTGGATACAATACAGCTAGATAATAAACAAACATACTCCTGAAGCAGCTGGAAGAAATACTCGCGGCCATGGCAGAAGCCAAAACTGTTGGCTTGGGGGTGGTTTGATGTCCTTGCCACCATGAAGACCACACCATTTGTCAGAACCTTGCCTGCAGCTGTTTCCTCCCACTCACAACAAACAAACTCTTGCAGATTCAGTTCAATAACTACAGGCAATGTATGGTGAGATGCCAGAGGAGCTTTGACTAGGTCAGTAGTCTACAGAGTAATATGAGAAAAATGCAATTGTAGAATATATGTAGATACTACCTAAAACTAAGTGTTTTGATAACTTTCAAATGTAGTAAACAGGTCCATGTAGAATAAACAACCTTTTACATTAATACCATAGAAGTGTTATACTAATAAACAATGTGCACCTTTCATTGTCGTTCCAGCCGATACAGATACTGCTTCCTGTCTGGTGGAAATGGGGATACCAATGTAACATGTCAGAGTGGTCATACCTTCCTGTCTGGTGGTAATTGGGTTACCAGGGTAACATGTCAGATTGGTCATACTTCCTGTCTGCTGGACTGGGTTACATGGTAGATGTCAGAGTGTTCAAACTTCTTATAGCGGTTTTCATATACAAAAGAGTTCCTGATCCTGTCAGAATACACAGGGTTTCTCCCTCCATATTGGACTGATACTGATTCCTGGTCCAGAATACACAGGTTTCTCCTCCTCATGTTGACTGATCCGGTTCAGAATACACAGGGTTTCTCCCTCCTCATATTTGACTGATCCTAGTCCAGATACACAGGGTTTCCCTCCTCATGTTGACTGTATCCTGGTTCAGAATACACAGGTTTCTCCTCCTCATATTGACTGATCCTGGTCATGAATCACACAGGTTTCTCCCTCCCCATATTGATGATACCGAATCCTGGTCCAGATACACAGGGTTTCTCCCTCCTCATATTGACTGATCCTGGTCCAGAATACACAGGGTTTCTCCCTCTCATATTGAACTGATACCTGGATCCTGGTCCACAATACACAGGGTTTCTCCCTCCCATATTGACTGATACATGATCCGGTCCAGAATACACAGGGTTTTTCCCTTCCCCATATTGACTGATACCTGATCCTGGCCAGAATACACAGGGTTTCTCACTCCCTGTTGACTGATCCTCGGTTCAGAAATACACAGGGTTTCTCCCTCATGTTGACTGATCCTGGTCAGAATACACAGGGTTCCCCTCCTCAATTGACTGATCTGGTCCAGAATACACAGGGTTTCTCCCTCCTCAATTTGACTGGATCCTGGTCGAATACACAGGGTTCTCCTCCCCAATATTGGACTGATACCTGATCCATGGTCAGAATAAGCAGGGTTTTCCTCCCCCATATTGACTGATACCTGATCCTGGTCAAGATAACACAGGTTTCTCCCTCCTCAGTTGACTGATCCTGGTCCAAATACACAGGGTTTTCTCCTCCTCATATTGACTGATCCTGATCCTGGTCCAGAAACACAGGGTTTTCTCCCTCCTCATATTGACGATCTGGTCGAGAATAACAGGGTTTCTTCCTCCCCATATTGAACTGATACCTGATCCTGGTCCAGAATACACAAGGGTTCTTTCCCTCCTCAATTGACTGATCTCCTGGTCCAGAATACACAGTGCTGGGGGTTCCCTCCCATATTGACTGATCCTGGTCCAGAATACACAGGGTTTCTCGCCTCACCATATTGACTGATACCTGAATCCTGGTCCGGAGAATACAACAGGGTTCTCCCTCCCATATTGATATGAACATGATCCTGGTCAAAAACACAGGGTTTCCTCCTCCCCATAGTTGACTGATACATGATCCTGGTCCAGAATACACAGGGTTTCTCCTCCCATATTGACATGATCATGATGCCTGTGAGAATACAGGGTTGTTCTCCTCCTCAATTGAGTGATCCTGGTCCAGAATACACAGGGTTTCTCGAATCCTCATATTGAACTGGGATCTGGTCCAGAAATACACAGGTTTCTCCTTCCTCATATTGACTGATTCTGGTCTCAAAAATACAACAGCCTCCACAGGGTTTTCCTCTCTCATATTGACTGATCCTGGTCCAGAAATCACAGGGTTGCTCCCTCCTCATGTTGACTGGATCCTGATCCTGGTCCAGAATACAGGGTTCTGCCCTCCTCATGTGTGACTGAGTCCTGGTCTAAAATACACAGGGTTTCTCCTCCTCATATTGACTGATCTGGTCCAGAATACACAGGGGTTTCTCCCTCCCAGTTGCTGATACGCTGAAGTCCTGGTCAGAATACAACAGGGTTTCTCCCTCCTCATATTGACTGATCCTGGTTCCAAAATACACAGGGTTTCTCCTCCTCATATTGACTGATCCGGTCCAGATATACACAGGGTTTCTCCCTCCTCATTGTTGACTGATACCTGATCCTGTCCAGAATACACAGGGTTTCTCCCTCCTCAATATTGACTGTTCCTGGTCCAGAATACACAGGGTTTCGTTCCTCTTCCATCATTGACTGATCCTGGTCCAGAATACACAGGGTCTCCTCGCCTCATGTGCTGAGCAAACGGTCTCCCTCAAGACTGTCCTGATCCTGTCCAAATACACAGGGTTTCTCCCTCCTCATAATTGAACTGATAC
>NW_019944273.1:108637-110423 GCF_002910315.2 Salvelinus sp. IW2-2015 | reverse complement strand
ATTATTACTTCACTACATTCCTAAAGAAAATACATTAAAAAAACATTTTACTTCCCTGACACGCAAAAGTACTCGTTACTTTTTTGAATGCTTAGCAGGACAGGAAACTGGTCCAATTCAGGCACTTGGAGAGAATATCCTTGGTCATTCCCACTGCATCTGATCTGCCGGACTCACTAAACACAAATGTTTAATTTGTAAATGATGTCTGAGTGTTGGAGTGTSACCCTGGCTATCTGTCAATGTAAAAAAAAAAAAAAAAAACGTTGCCGTCTGGTTTGCTTATTATAAGGAATATTAAATGATTTCTATTTTTACTTTTCATACTTAAGAATATTTAAAACTAAATACTTTTAGACTTTTACTCAAATAGTATTTTACTGGCTGACTTTTACTTGAGTTATTTTCTATTAAGATATCTTTACTTTTTACTACAGTATAACAATTATTTTTTCCACCGCTGAAACTAACGCTAATGCTATTTCACTAGAACGTTACCGTTCTCAGTCCCGTTACAGCATGTTGYATAACATCATCATTCTACCAAGGTGTATCACAAGCTCTAATTAAATTACAAAATGGGAAGGTAAATTAAAATAATGAGTTGATTCTCTTTAGTTGAGCTGACACCCTGTTGCCGTGGAGAATCTGTTGCCGTGGAGAACCTGTTGCCGTGGAGAAACAGCCATGCCTGGATCTTGAACTAGCCAGGCCAAGCAAACGCCCCAGAACCCGAGACCAAACCAGCTCATATTGATGTTTTGGAGCTGGAGGGAGAGAAAAATATTCCACAGACTGAGATTTTGAGTTTACAAAAAAGAGCTACTGCTAATTCAGAAAACAGAAACTCCTTCAGGGAAACACATGTGGAAAGAATGATACTCTTGCTTTTTATTAAAACAATGCTTTCCCAAGCAATGTGGTGTCCCCACTCATGTTCTGATGCTTCCAGTTTCCCCCTTTATGGTATTGAGAATAACAAAGACTTAATAATACATTTTAACACATAGAGTCTTATTAAGAATTGCAAATGTCTATCAAAATATAATTTTGTTTTTTTCATGTTACTCTACACACACACACGTTAGGCTGCAAAAATTGTTCTCAATCAAGGTTCTCCTCTCCGCTTTTCACATCAACAGCATGTTGCACCTGGCCATCTTCTCCATTCTCATCAGGTAGGTCCTCCTCAGGTAGCTTGTCTCCTTGTCTCTTGCTAAATGTATACAGAACTGCCACTGCAATAGTGAGTGTAGTGTCCATCTTCATGCAGAGCACCACCTGTAGGGGAGGGAGTCTTTTGTTCCACACTACAAAAACTCTCTCTATGAGATCTCTTGTCAGGATATGAGAGGTGGTGTATTCTCTATGAGATCTCTTGTCAGGATATGAGAGGTGGTGTATTGTGGATCCTGGCCATCTAGTTAGGATGTTAGTGAGCTGACCTTTGACATACAGACAGGCTGCACGTTGATGGAGCAGTAGGATGTTGGTGAGCTGACCTTTGACATCACAGACAGGCTGCACGTTGATGGAGCAGTAGGATGTTGGTGAGCTGACCTTTGACATCACAGACAGGCTGCACGTTGATGGAGCAGTAGGATGTTAGTGAGCTGACCTTTGACATCACAGACGTGCGCGTTGATGGAGCAGTAACCGTTCCGATTACAGAATAGTTTCTCAATCTCACCACCAGGGTTGGGAATAGGAATGTGTGAACAGGTCGTGGTGCTCAGTTGGTAGAGCATGGCGCTTGCAACGCCAGGGTTGTGGGTTCATTCCCCAC
>NW_019944273.1:100163-103746 GCF_002910315.2 Salvelinus sp. IW2-2015 | reverse complement strand
GTGTATTCATCTATGAGATCTCTTGTCAGGATATGAGGAGGTGGTGTATTGTTCTCTATGAGTCTCCTGTCAGGATATGAGAGGTGGTGTATTCTCTATGAGATCTCTTGTCAGGATATGAGAGGTGGTGTATTCTCTATGAGATCTCTTGTCAGGATATGAGGGTGGTGTTTCTCTATGAGATCTCTTGTCAGGATATGAGAGGTGTGTATTGTCCTCTATGAGATCTCCTGTCAGGATATTGAGAGGTGGTGTATTCTCTATGAGATCTCTGTCAGGATATGAGAGGTGGTGTATTCTCTATGAGATCTCTTGTCAGGATATGAGAGGTGGTGTATTCTCTATGAGATCTCTTGTCAGGATATGAGAGGTGGTGTATTGTCTCTCTATGAGATCTCCTGTCAGGATATGAGAGGTGGTGTATTCTCTATGAGATCTCTTGTCAGGATATGAGAGGTGGTGTATTCTCTATGAGATCTCTTGTCAGGATATTGAGAGGTGGTGTGTTCTCTATGAGATCTCTTGTCAGGATATGAGAGGTGTGTATTGTCTCTATGGATGTCTTGTCAGAATAGAGGTGGTGTATTGTCTCTCTATGAGCTCTTTGTCAGGATATGAGAGGTGGTGTTTGTCTCTATGAGATGTCTAGTCAGGATATGAGAGGTGTGTAATGTCTCTCTATGAGATCTCTTGTCAGGATATGAGAGGTGGTGTAATGTCCTCTCTTCAGGTGTCTGTGGGTTTAAAAGGGGAGTCAAAAGGTACCCATGACAGGCATATCCATGGTCACCTAGTAGGGGGCCTTCATATGCCCCCCTTTCCAGCTTGCACACGGACGACTATTCTCAAAGATTCTGCTGTCATGGGTGGATCCTGGCCATCTAGTTAGGTAGTTAGTGAGCTGACCTTTGACATCACAGACAGGCTGCACGTTGATGGCAGTAGGATGTTGTGAGCTGACCTTTGACATCACAGACAGGCTGCACGTTGATGGAGCAGTAGGATGTTGGTGAGCTGACCTTTGACATCACAGACAGGCTGCACGTTGAGGGAGCAGTAGGATGTTAGTGAGCTGACCTTTGACATCACAGACGTTGATGCGTTGATGGAGCAGTAACCGTTCCGATTACAGAATAGTTCTCCAATCTCACCACCAGGGTTGGGAATAGGAATGTGTGAACAGGTCCCGTGTGGCTCAGTTGGTAGAGCATGGCGCTTGCAACGCCAGGTTGTGGGTTCATTCCCCACGGGGGACCAGAATGAATAATGTATGAACTTTCCAAGGGGGACCAGAATGAATATGTATGAACTTTCCAATTTGTAAGTCGCTCTGGATAAGAGCGTCTGCTAAATGACTTAAATGTAAATGTAAATGTAAACAGTCTATTGCCCCTAGTACACCTGGGAATCTAGCTCTCCTGTAAAATCCAGCTGCTGTTTCCTCTGTAGGACTGAACCTGAGGTACTGATTCTTCAGACYGGCAATATCACTGGACACTCTGACTACAGTCCAGCAGACGGTTGACTTGTGGAGTCCAGAAAGGTCCCCATCCGTCATCTGGAAACATCCAGTCACATAGACGTAGGGTCACCAGGAGCTGCAGTAGTGGGGGAGGTACATCCTCGTTACCGTCGTTCCCGCGCTTGGTCCAACCTTTCTTTCCAGTTGCATTAACAGAGTCCTTGGAGAAGCGGCATCTCCTTGAAAACTCATCATTATCATAAAACTCAACAGGATACAACCCGTCTCTTAATGTGAGGAACTCTGTTGTTCTGGTTTCTCCACAGTAGCATGTCATTTTATCAGTTCATCCACATCAAGTGGCAGTTCTGCAATCTAAATTTATATTCAAGCTTAAAATTACTCTAGGTATAAAGTGAAAACTAAAACTTAGATTAGAGGAAGGATTCATTTTAACTTAGGATTCATTTACAAATAGGTTTAAAGTTTGTTGCAACAAGATKAATAGATAAACTGGGTTAAATGAAGGCTTAAGAGTTCCTCCATGTTGGTGCAGCCCACCCTGTATGTTGGGTTTTCATTTTAGCAGATCCCTGTATTTGGCATGGCAATAAGTGAAAGGTAGTTGCATGACAGCAACAACAAACTGACCCTCAGGTTAGCTGTATTAGAGGTGATAACACTCAGGTTAGCTGTATTAGAGGTGATAACACTCAGGTTAGCTGTATTAGAGGTGATAACACTCAGGGATGAGTCAGACTAACTTTTGCAACACACTGAACGTCCCATTCTTCTAACCAGTCATATCTTGGTGGTCAGATTAACTGAACAGTCCATTCTCTAACCAGTCTCTCCTCCTGGTGGTCAGATTAACTGAACAGTCCCATTCTCTAACCAGTCATCTCTCCTGGTGGTCAGATTAACTGAACAGTCCCATTCTCTAATCAGTCATCTCCTGGTGGTCAGATTAACTGAACAGTCCCATTCTCTAACCAGTCATCTCCTGGTGGTCAGATTAACTGAACAGTCCCATTCTCTAACAGTCATCTCTCCTGGTGGTCAGATTAACTGAACAGTCCCATTCTTAACCAGTCATCTCCTGGTGGTCAGATTAACTGAACAGTCAATCTCTAACCAGTCATTTCCTGGTGGTCAGTTAACTGAACAGTCCCATTCTAACCAGTCACTCTCCTGGTGGTCAGATTAACTGAACAGTCCCATTCTCTAACCAGTCATCTCCTGGTGGTCAGATTAACTGAACAGTCCCATTCTCTAACCAGTCATCTCCTGGTGGTCAGATTAACTGAACAGTCCCATTCTCTAACCAGTCATCTCCTGGTGGTCAGATTAACTGAACAGTCCATTCTCTAACCAGTCATCTCCTGGTGGTCAGATTAACTGAACAGTCCCATTCTCTAACCAGTCATTCCTGGTGGTCAGATTAACTGAACAGTCCATTCTCTAACCAGTCATCTCCTCCTGGTGGTCAGATTAATCAATAAATGTATATTCAAAGTGGTCTGTATAAATGCAGCCCCTGAGTCTTTGTTTAAATCAGATTTTACTGAAAAGTCTTACTTTCTCACGTGTTCCTCCTCCAGGTGCGTTATCGTGTGCTGGACTCCAGGCCTGGTTCTCATCCTCCTCGATGTGTTCTGTGCCAACTGTAACGTCCTGGACTTTGAGAAGTTCTTCCTGCTTCTGGCTGAGTTCAACTCTGCTATGAACCCATCATCTACAGCTACCGGGACAAGGAGATGAGCGCCACCTTAAGCAGATCCTGTGCTGCCAGCGCCAGGAGAATGTTAACGGGACGGCAGCCGAGGGCTCCGACCGCTCAGCCTCCTCTATCAATACACTCTGTGATGGGTGGAGGGAAAAAAACAATGATCACTCAGTGGTCTGAGGAGAGGGGCTGGAGACAGGAGGAGAGGAGAGGGACTGGAGACAATAGGAGAGGGACTGGGGTGGAGCAAGAGGAAGGGGCTGGAGACAGGATGAGAGGTACTGGAGCTGGAGACAGAGGTGAGGAGAGGGACTGGGGCTGGAGACAGGAGGAGAGGTGTGGGAGAGGGACTGGGGCTGGAGACAGGAGGAGAGGGGAGGGATGCGCTGGTGCGA
>NW_019944273.1:79488-94822 GCF_002910315.2 Salvelinus sp. IW2-2015 | reverse complement strand
CTGAGTGTTATCACCTCTAATACAGCTAACCTGAGTGTTATCACCTCTAATACAGCTAACTGAGTGATATCACCTCTTAATACAGCTAACCTGAGTGTTATCACCTCTAATACAGCTAACCTGAGTGTTATCACCTCTAATACAGCTAACCTGAGTGTTTCACCTCTAATACAGCTAACCTGAGTGTTATCACCTCTAATACAGCTAACCTGAGTGTTATCACCTCTAATACAGCTAACCTGAGTTATCACCTCTAATACAGCTAACCTGAGTGTTATCACCTCTAATACAGCTAACCTGAGTGTATTCACCTCTATTGATGTGATATCACCTTAATACAGCTAACCTGAGTGTTATCACTCTATACATAACCTAGTGTATCACCTATACAGCTAACCTGAGTGTATCACCTCTAATACAGCTAACCTGAGTGTTAATCACTTCCATTACAGCCTAACCTGAGTGTTATCACCTCTAATACAGCTAACCTGAGTTGTTATCACCTCTATACAGCTAACCTGAGTGTATCACCTCTAATACAGCTAACCTGAGTGTTATCACCTCTAATACAGCTAACCTGAGTGTATCACCTCTAATACAGCTAACCTGAGTGTATCACCTCTAATACAGCTAACCTGAGTGTTATCACCTCTAATACAGCTAACCTGAGTGTTATCACCTCTAATACAGCTAACCTGAGTGTATCACCTCAATACAAGCTAACCTGATTTATCACCTCTAAAAAGCTAACCTGAGTGGTTATCACCTCCATACAGCTAACCTGAGTGTTATCACCTCTTAATACAGCTAACCTGAGTGTTATCACCTCCATACAGCTAACCTGAGAGTGTATCACCTCTAATACAGCTAACCTGCAGTGTTTATCACCTCTAATACAGCTAACCTGAGTGTATCACCTCTAAATCAGCTAACCTGAGTGTATCACCTCTAATACAGCTAACCTGAGTGTTATCACCTCTAATACAGCTAACCTGAGTGTTATCACCTCTAATACAAGCTAACCTGAGTGTTCATCCTCTAATACAGCTAACCTGAGTTTATCACCTCTAAACAGCTAACCTGGTGTTATCACCTCTATACAGCTAACTGTAAAATTGTTGATTTCTACATAGAAAAGACATTTGAAACGCAGCCATATATTCTTGGTCTTGTATATTTTGACAGCACCCCTTTTGATTTGAATGAAACCTACCGTACATGTTGTTCCATTTTACGTCAGGAGGTTTTAGGTCAGGAGGTTTTACGTCAGGAGGTTTAACGTCAGGAGGTTTTACGTCAGGAGGTTTTAGGTCAGGAGGTTTTACGTCAGGAGGTTTAACGTCAGGAGGTTTTACATCAGGAGGTTTTTGTGTTGTGCCATCAGTTGAGACACAACATGCACTTGAATACAGGTGGGTGTCATATTTTGGCTGATAATTTTACTAAATGTAATTTACAAACGGTACCACAAAAAAATGAAGGTCAACACAGAGAATGTTGACTTGAATGGGAATGGACTATCTTTTGTTTTAAATTATA
Source organism: Salvelinus sp. IW2-2015 (assembly GCF_002910315.2). NCBI lineage: Eukaryota > Metazoa > Chordata > Actinopteri > Salmoniformes > Salmonidae > Salvelinus > Salvelinus sp. IW2-2015. Next base: position 93,283 of record NW_019944273.1, on the reverse strand, counting down.
CTGTCAATACTCCATAGGAAACCATATTGAAACATTGTTAATGTCTATTCTATGTTCCCTCTRAACTGTGCGCTTGCGCAGGAGACGCAAGCGATCCGCCCCATTAGTTTGTGGTGTATTAGATCCRCGTTGTTTCTATGATCGAATCAACAACATTATATCAGCCCCATTTGGATGCAACAAACCAAAACAAATGTAACTTCGCTAGATTGAGAWTGATTTTGTTGCAGGCAGAGCGCAACGGTCTTTCAATCATCCGCAAAGTGAACGCGCTTTTCAGATCAGTTAAGAACAGAGCGCAGAGCCGCGCGTGTGCACATGTGTTGATATTCTTTGCTAGTTARCAMRTTATTAGCCCARTTATAGATGGGGAGTTACTGCTTCCTACAAGAGCACAAAAACCAGTCAGGTAAAAAGCTTAYGTCTTAATTAAAGGGGCAGTGTTGTATTTTGAGACAAAATGAATATGCAAATAAGCCAATAGGCAGAGGGGTARCCTACATTGTCTAATTATCAGTATGGTAATAATAAATAMTTGTATTTTGTAAAGTGGCTTCCTGCATTCAACACAATACAATGTACAGTCACGTATTTGGCCCGTGGTGCTACAGATGAAGTAAAATGTAAAAACGTTTTTAAAAGTCTCATGCATTGTAGGCCTGTATTGAATACCTCATACTGTAGACTATACCATACAAATCAACAGCTGTTTCCATGTGAAAATGTTATGTGATTTACTCCATTGGTTTTGTTCGTAGGCCTACATTACGCTCCAATATCCACAATAACCTATTGGCTACTGTCTAAAACTGTAAGGGTACAGCCTATTGGCTACTGTCTAAAACTGTCAGGGTACAGTCTATTGGCTACTGTCTAAAACTGTCAGGGTACAGTCTATTGGCTACTGTCTAAAACTGTCAGGGTACAGTCTATTGGCTACTGTCTAAAACTGTCAGGGTACAGCCTCAGTGTTCACTGTAAACACACACCGGAAGTTGCACAAAATTCTCACAACGGTCAAGTTTCCTCTCACAAAACCTACAATTTGCTTAGTGCCCCAAAACGTTAGAGGGAACATTGGACATGACCATTTAAGTTGACATTTGATGGTGGGTGGACAGGCGGCCATCTTTGTGGTAGTAATTACAAAGTTGAAATTCTATTTAATTTCAATGGTGTACCAACTAAATTACAGTGTTCTGAAGGGATAGGTCCATTCTATGAATTCTGTTTCTATGATTGAAATGACACCCACCCTGTATTCAAGAGCATGCTGTGTCTCAACCGATGGAGCGACACAAAAACCTCAAATTATGAAATTATGTAAAGTACGGTCAAAGCTACAACATAGACGCATATGGAAAAAATCTGAGTATACGCGTTTTTAGATAATTTACTTTAAAAGGTAAAAGCAAGAAGTCAGTTTATTTGTATTTTTTGGGGACAACCCTGTTTATAAGCTTTTAAATGATATTAACAGTTGAGTTTTATATTTTCCAGTGACAAAAACATGTCTCGTGATATGGTGGGGTTTGCAAAATGAGTCCACTTTAAGCACCTCCATCTCCTGAATGTTTTGGTATTCAGGTCCTAAAATCACTTCCTGACAACCTTTTTCCATCGGCAAACATTTATGGAAAGTTTTTATTTAAATCAGAAGGGGTGCTGTCAAAAAGTGACTGAATTCAATGAATTTACCTAATACAAATACAAAGTATACGAGACAAGAATATATGGCTGATTTTCAAGTGTATTATTATTATTATTATAGTTAATATATATTATTAGAAACAGGAAGCATAGGTCTATACTACTGATACCATATATCACATAAACATAATCCACAKTACTTCTAAAAACACTTCCAACTGGGCACAGACATCAATTCAACGTCTATTCCATGTAGGTTCAACATTGAATTGACTCGATAACAACGTTGATTCAGCCAATGTGTGCCCAGTGGGTTCATACGTCATCTGACTTAATCCACAAACCTTTTAGTCTCTAAGCTTTTATTCCAAGTGCAGTTATGACATAACTTATCGTGAGCTGCCAGTGTGTGTCTTAATGTCTGTGGATTCACTAACATATACAGTACCGGTCAAAACACCATACATTTTCAACATTGTAGAATAATAGCGAAGACATCAAAACTATGAAATAACACATAGAATAATGTAGTACCCAAAAAAAGTGTTAAACAAATGAAAGTATATTTTAGATTCTTCAAAGTAGCCACCCTTTGCCTTGATGACAGCTCTGCACACTGTTAGCATTCTCTCAACCAGCTTCATAAGGAATGCTTTTCCAACGGTCTTGAAGGAGTTCCCACATATGCTGAGCACGTGGGCTGCTTTTTCCTTCACCTGTGTCCAACTCATCCCAAACCATCTAAAATTGGTTGAGGTCGGATGATTGTGGGAGCCAGTCATCTTGAGCAGCACTCCATCACTCTCTTCTTGTCAAATAGCCCTTACACAGCCTGGAGTGTGTTGGTCATTTCCTGTTGAAAAACAAATGATAGTCCCACTAGCGCAAACCAGATGGGATGCGTATCGCTGCAGAATGCTGTGGAAGCCATGCTGGTTAAGTGTGCCTTGAATTCTAAAAAATCAGACAGTATCACCAGCAAAGCACATCCACACCTCCTCCTCCATGCTTCACGGTGGAGATATCATCCGTTCACTTACTCTGTGTCTCACAAAGACATAGCGTTGAACCAAAAATCTCAAATTTGGACTCATCAGACCAAAGGACAGATTTCCACTGGTCTAATGTCCATTGCTCGTGTTTCTTGCCCAAGCAAGTCTCTTCTTATTATTGGTGTTCTTTAGTAGTGTTTCTTTGCAGAAATTCGACCATGAAAGCCTGATTCACGCAGTCTCCTCTGAACAGTTGATGTTGAGATGTGTCTGTTACTTGAACTCTGTGAAAGCATTTATTGGCTGCAATTTCTGAGGCTGATAACTAATGAACTTATCCTCAACAGCTTAAGTAACTGTGGTCTTCCTTTCCGTGGCGGTCCACATGAGAGCCAGTTTCAACATAGCGCTTATGCTTTTTGCGACTGCACTTGAAGAAGCTTTCAAAGTTCTTGACACAGTCTCCTTTGAACAGTGCGCAGGTAGCCTAGTGGTTAGGTGTTGGGCCAGTAACAGAAAGGTTGCTGATCGAATCCAGAGCTGAGTCAAAACCTGTCGTTCTGCCCCTGAACAAGCAGTTAACCCACGTTCCCGTCATTGTAAATGAGAATATTTCTTAACTGACTTGCATAGGTAAATAAAGTTACATTTAAATAAAAAAAGTTGATGTTGAGATGCGTCTGTTACTTGAACTTTGTGAAGCATTTATTTGGGCTGCAAGTTGAGGTGCAGTTAACTCTAATGAACTTATCCTCTGCAGCAGAGGTAACTCTGGTCTTCCTTTCCTTGGTGGTCCTCATGAGAGCCAGTTTCATCATAGCACTTCATGGTTTTTGCCAATGCACTTCAAGAAACTTTCAAGATTGACTGACCTCGTGTCTTAAAGTAATGATGGACTGTCGTTTTCTTTGCTATTTGAGCTGTTCTTACCATAATATGGACTTGGTCTTTACCAAATAGGCTATCTTCTGTATACAGGCTCTACAGTGTAGTATTTTCACTCGCATTTGCCCCAAAAATAGATATGTGCGAACAGAAAAAAAATTTACAGATTACAACCTTAACTATTATTCCCCGCTGCTAATTGTTTAAAAACTACAAGTCCCACATTCCACAAGAGGCATGCACCATCCACAGTAGTTTTCTGTGATGAGCAGTCCAGTCAGATGAGAGAAAGGTACCACTGGAAAATAGATGGGATGCTATATAGGTATAGGCTATAAGTTAACGTGCGGACATCGCTAAAAATGAAGCCCACAATTTTATTTAAGCGAAAAAAGAGACGAGGAGAAAAGAAATCTGCAAGGTTCAACTAATGAACTGTCAGCCGCAATCTATCTATCCATTCTATTAGACGGAGACACTGATATATCACCGAATGCGAGATATCCCCAACAAGCGTACGTAGACAATCTCCTGTCGACAGCAGACCCTTGACCGTGGTAAATTGTTCCTCTTTATAGGCTTTATTCTTGTGTAAAGTTTAATCGTTATTCATAATTGATAATTTAATTTAGTTTGTCAGAAATACTTTTGTATATATTATTTTATTGTGTGTCATTCGAGGCGTTTTGGATGCCACCAAGGCCACATTTCGTGCTGTTTGCCCAGAGGAGGATGAGGGCAGGAGAGATGAGGGAATGGAGGAGGAGGCATGGAGGAGGATGGGAGGGCATGGAGGAGATGGGAGGGCATGGGAGAGGATGGAGGCATGGGAGGAGGATGGAGGGGCATGGGAAGGATGGAGGGCATGGAGCAGGAGAGGGATGGGAGGAGGATGGAGGGGCATGGAGAGATGGAGGGCATGGGAGAGGAGGAAGGCATGGAGGAGGATGGAGGGGCATGGAGAGGATGGAGGGCATGGCGAGGAGGATGGAAGGGCATGGAGAAGAGGCATCTCCTTCGGGGCAGATGCCTCCGTGATGGTGTATCCGTAACATGCCCCACCGTGGGGAGATGATTGACCAGAGAGGCAGGGGGCATTTAAACCACAATCCACTGTATGCCACATAGTTTGAACTAATAAATTCTCTATGAATTAGTTTTATTACTAGTAGAGAATGTTAAACAATACTGTCTGTGTGCTGCGCTAACTGCTGGAACGGTAAATACCACATAATATTGTTTTCTGTTGCACAAGAACATGGGGAGATGGTGAATTGTTTGGAAGATTCTTTCTGACTTTCACAGACGAGAGCTGGAACTACTGACCATTCAGAAGTGGCTTGATATCTCAAAGCCAAGTTTGGTGTTTTGCTGAAGATGAGTGTCCAGACCCCAGTGGAGTCTTTCAGATGCTAAACCCTGACACGTGACCAGAAGACCAGGCCAGCCTTCTCACCTTGCATGATGTGTGGCAACCTGAGAGCATTCAAGGAGCTTCTCAGAAGTATCATCTTATTGATTTGAAACTGCATTGCCATATGCGACAATGTTATGTTTGCATATTTTGCAAACTCACTTGCTCTGTTCAATCCTGCAGATCAACAGCATTCCAGGATGAATGGCAGGGGCTGAAAATCCTGGTCAGCAACAATTTCAAGGACAAGTCCTACAGTGGCCTGTGGGAGACCATGTTGACAATAAATTGTTTGTTAATAAACTCTGTTACATTTTTCACTGTGCTCCTACATTTTGTCATTTAGGAGCGCATGTACTCCTTGTGGAGAAAGTTAGTGTAGAGCCCTGGTATACCACCCCTACTTTGTCACAACACAACTGATTAGCTCAAACGCATTAAGCTCTTTGGGAAAGGTGGGGTGCTGGGAAAGGGTCCCAGCTACATAGAAAATTGTCATTTTGTTCGATAACGTACTTCTTTATATCCCCAAAAAAGTCTGTTTAGTTGGCGCGCTTGATTCAGTAATCCACCTGTTCCCCTCGTTCAAAATGCATACAAAGGAATCCCAAAAGTCACCAATAAACTTCGTCCAAACAAGTCAAACAACGTTTCTAATCAATCCTCAGGTACCCTAATATGTAAATAAACGATCAAATTTAAGATGGCGAATAGTATGTTCATTACCGGAGATAAATAATGAAGTGCGCGCCCTCATCCACGCGTGCCACAAGACTACAGTCAAAATGAAAGCCACCTTGAAAAACTACATCTACTTCCTCATTTTTCAAAAAAACAAGCCTGAAACTCTTTCTAAAGACAGTTGACATATAGTGGAAGCCCTAGGAACTGCAATCTGGGAGGATTTCCTAAGATTTTCCCATAAACAAGCATTTGAATGGGCAGACACCTCAACAACATATCAGTTCTGGATACTCACAGACATTATTTTAACAGTTTTAGAAACTGCAGAGTGTTTTCTATCCAATACTACCAATMATATGCATATCCTAGCTTCTGGCCTGAGTAACAGGCAGTTTACTTTGGGCACCTCAGTCATCCAAACTTCCAAATACTGCCCCCTATCCCGAATATTAAGAGAAATAAAGTCCACAAATTAACTTTTAACAAGGCAAACCTGTTAATTGAAATGCATTCTAGTTGACTACCTCATGAAGCTGGTTGGAGAATGCCAAGCTGTCAACAAGGCAAAGTGTGGCTACTTTGAAGAATCTCAAATATAAAAAATATATTTTGATTTGTTTAACACTTTTTTGATTACTACATAATTCCATATGTGTTTATTTCATAGTTTTGATGTCTTCACTATTATTCTACAATGTAGAAAATAGTAAAAATAAAGAAAAACCCTTGGATGAGTAGGTGCGTCCCAAATAGGACGCATATATAGTTAGTAGTTCTCTGTTAAGGACAAGGCCTCTCCTGGTTTCTCTGTTAAGGACAAGGCCTCTCCTTGGTTCCTCTGAGTAGTTCTCTGTTAAGGACAAGCCTCCCTTGGTTCCTCTGAGTAGTTCTCGTTAAGGACAAGGCCTCTCCTTGGTTCCTCTGAGTAGTTCTCTGTTAAGGACAAGGCCTCTCCTTGGTTCTCTGAGTAGTTCTCTGTTAAGGACAAGGCCTCTCCTTGGTTCCTCTGAGTAGTTCTCTGTTAAGGACAAGGCCTCTCCTTGGTTCCTCTGAGTAGTTCTCTGTTAAGGACAAGGCCTCCCCTTGGTTCCTCTGAGTAGTTCTCTGTTAAGGACAAGGCCTCTCCTTGGTTCCTCTGAGTAGTTCTCTGTTAAGGACAAGGCTCTCTTGTTCCTCTGAGTAGTTCTCTGTTAAGGACAAGGCCCTCCTTGGTTCTCTGAGTATTCTCTGTTAAGGACAAGGCCTTCCTTGGTTCCTCTGAGTAGTTCTCTGTTAAGGACAAGGCCTCTCCTTGGTTCCTCTGAGTAGTTCTCTGTTAAGGACAAGGCTTCTCCTTGGTTTCTGACCAATATTATCTCCTCTTATCTCCAACTAAGACAACATGTTCTTGACCATACAGCAACTCATTTACACATATAGCTACAATTCTGCTTTTATCAACCATAACATTCTCGACAAAGATGCATGAAGATTTACGCTCTACGATGTCATTCGCTGAAAATCTGTGTTAAAAAATAACAATATTCAGATTCCGATGTTAATTTGTAAGAGAGCAGATATTTTGTTAAAGCTTTTCTCTCTGCTCTATGTTCTGCTTCGGCGGTCTGACTGTACACCTCATGTCTCAGATATGCCGAGAGAGGCTCTCAGGAGTTAAACAAGCTGTAAGAGAGCAGAGCAGCCAACTCACATGTTCTACACCCTTTTCTCTGTGGAAAGGGTTCTACCTGGAACCCAAAATAACCTTTAGGTTCTCCCAACCAACTGGAGAGAGGAAGGGAGAGGGAGAGGAGAGAGAGAGGAAGAAGAGGAGATGGAGAGACAGCTGTGTCCTGTGAATGAGAGAGAGAGAGAAAGAGGAGAGAGAAGATGAGAGAGAGCTGTGGACTGTGAATGATGAGAGAGAGAGAAAGAGGAGAGAGAAGATGAGAGAGAGCTGTGGACTGTGATGATGAGAGAGAGAGAAAGAGGAGAGAGAAGATGAGAGAGAGCTGTGGACTGTGAATGATGAAGAGAGAGAGAAACATAATGACATCTGAAATATCTGGTTTGGTATTGGTTTTATTGGCATGGAAAGATACTGTATGTTTACATTGCCGAAGCAAGTGAAATGATAATAAACATATAAAATGAACAGTAAACATTACCACTCAAAAGTTCCAAAGACAAAATTTCTTTGGAACTTTTGAGTGTAATGTTTACTGTTCATTTTATATTGTTTATTATCTATTTCACTTGCTTCGGCAATGTAAACATACAGTATCTTTCCCATGCCAATAAAACCAATTGAATTGACAGCTGTGAATTGTCAATGAGGAGAGAGCGAGAGAGACATCTTTCAAATAAAATCAAATGTTATTTGTCACATGCGCTGAATACAACATGTAAATACCATGAAATCCTTAATGACAAGCCCTTAACCAACAATGCAGTTCAGGAATTAGAGTTTAGAAAATATTAGGTTATTTGAGTTAATTTGTACATATAGGTAGAGATAAAGTCACATAGATAACAAACAGTGAGTAGCAGAAGTGTAAAAACAAATGGAGGGGGGGTGTCAAGGTAAATAGTCAGGGTGGCCAATTAACTAATTGTTCAGGTGTCTTATGGCTTGGGAGTAGAAGCTGTTAAGGAGCCTTTTGGAACCTAGACTTGGCGCTCCGGTACTGCTTGTCGTGRGGTAGCAGKGAGAACAGTCTATGACTGGGGTGACTGACACATTTTTMGGCCTTGGATGGCAGGAAGCTTGGATGGCAGGAAGCTTGGATGGCAGGAAGCTTGGATGGCAGGAAGCTTGGATGGCAGGAAGCTTGGATGGCAGGAAGCTTGGCCCCAGTGATGTACTGGGCTGTACGCATTACCCTTCGTATCGCCTTACAGTCGGATGATGAGRAGTTGCCGTACCAGGTTGTGATGCAACCAGTCAGGATGCTCTCGATGGTGCAGCTGTATAATTTTTGAGAATCTGGGGACCCATGTCAAATCTTTTCAGTCTCCCGAGGGGAAAAGGTTTTGTCGTGCCCTCTTCACGACGGTCTTGGTTTGTTTGGACCATGATAGTTTGCTGGTGATGTGGACACCAAGGACCTTGAAACTCTCYACCCGCTCCACTACAGCCCCCTCAATGTTAATGGGGGCGTGTTCGGCCRTCCTTTTCATGTAGTCCACGATCARCTCCTTTGTCTTGCTCACATTGAGGGAGAGGTTGTWGTCCTGGCACCAAACTGCCAGGTCTCTGACCTCCTCCTAATAGGCTGTCTCATTGTTGTCGGTGATCAGGCCTATCACCGTTGTGTCGTCAGCAAACTTAARGATGGTGTTGGAGTCGTGCTTGGCCATGCAGTCGTGGGTGAACAGGGAGTACAGGAGGGGACTAAGTGCACACCCCTGAGGGGCCGCAGTGTTGAGGATCAGCGTGGCAGACGTTGTTGTTTGCCTACCCTGACCACCTGGTGGCAGCCTGTCAGGAAGTCCAGGATCCAGTTGCAGATGGAGGTGTTTTTCCCAGGGTCCTTAGCTTAGTGATGAGCTTTGTGGGACTATGGTGTTGAATGCTGAGCTGTAGTCAATGAACAGCATTCTCACATAGGTATTCCTTTTGTCCAGGTGGCAAAGGGCAGTGGAGTACGATTGAGATTGTGTCACCTGTGGATCTTTTGGGGCGGTATGCAAATTGGAGTGGGTCTAGGTTTCTGGAATATGGTGTTGATGTGAGCCATGACCGCCTTTCAAAGCACTTCATGGCTACGGACATGAGTGCTACGGGAATGTTAGTCATTTAGGCAGGTTACCTTTTTGGGCACAGGGACTATGGTGGTTTGCTTGAAACATGTAGGTATTACAACCTCGGTCAGGGAGAGGTTGAAAATGTCAATGAGAAACCTGCCAGTTGGTCCTTGCATGCTCGGAGTGCAAGTCCTGGTAATCCGTCTGGCCCTGCGGCCTTGTGAATCTTGACCTGTTTAAAGGTCTTGCTCACATGTAGAGCGGGATCACACAGTTGTCCGGCAACAGCTGGTGCTCTCATGCTTGCTTCAGTGTTGCTTGCCTCGACGCGAGCATAAAAGGCATTTAGCCGTCTGGTAGGCTTACATCACTGGGCAACTCGTGCCTGGGTTTCTTTTTATATAAGTTTTATAATAGTTTGCAAGCCCTGCCACATCTGAGAGCATTAGAGCCGGTGTAGTATACAGCTGTGGGTTGTGAATGGGGAGAGAGGAAGGATGCTGTATGAGAGGGGAGAGAGGCTTATATGAAAGGGGAGAGAGGCTGTATGAGAGATGCTGTATGAGAGGGAGAGAGGCTGTATGAGAGATGCTGTATGAGAAGGGGAGAGAGGCTGTATGAGGGGGGAGAGAGGCTGTATGAGGGGGAGAGAGCTGTATGAGGGGGAGAGAGGCTGTATGAGGGGTTGTATGCAGGGATATAAGCTGTATGAGAAGGGAGAGAAGCTGTATGAGAGAGGCTGTATGAGAGGGGAGAGAGGCTGTATGAGAGGGGAAGAGAAGGCTGTATGAGGGGAGAGAGGCTTGTATCGGAGGGGGAGAGAGGCTGTACTCGAGAGGGGAGAGAGCTGTATGCCGGGGAGAAGAGGCTCGTATGAGAGGGGAGAGAGGCTGTATGAGGGGAGAGAGGGCTGTATGAGGGGTTGTATGAGAAGGGAGAGAGGCTGTATGAAGGGGAGGGGAGGCTGTATGAGAGGGGAGAAGAAGGTTTGTTGAGAGGGGAGAGAGGCTGTATGAGGGAGAGGGGAGAGAGGCTGTATGAGAGGGGACGGAGGTTGTATGGGGAACTGTGAGAGGGGAGAGAGGCTGTATGGAGAGGGGTAGAGGGAGGAGCTGTATGAGGGGAGAGAGGCTGTAATGAGGGGAGAGAGGTGTTTAGAGGGAAAGCTGTTATGAAGGGGAGAGGTATGGGCTGTATGAGAGATGGCTTGTAATGAGAGGGGAGAGAGGCTGTAATGAGAGATGTGTTGGGGAGAGGGCCTGTATAGGGGGAGAGAGGCTGGTACTGAGTGGGGAGAGAGGCTGTATTGAGGGGGGAGCCGAGATGGCACTGGTATGAGGGGGGAGAGAGGCTGTAATGAGGGATTGTTAATGAAGAAGGGATAGATAAGTTGTATGAGAAGGGAGAGAAGCTGTATCGAGGAGGCGATGAGAGGGAGAGAGGCGTATGAGAGGGGGCGCGAGGGCTGTATGAGGGGAGAGGAGGATGGCTTGTATGAAAGGGGAGAGAGAGCTGTATGAGAGGGGAGAGAGGCTGGTATGAGGGGAGAGATGCGTAGTTGAGAGGGGAGAGAGCTGTATGAAGCGGGAGAGAGGACTGTATGAGGGGTTGTTTATGGAGAAGGGGGGAGAGAGGCTGTATGAGAGGGTTGGAAGAGGCGCTGTATGGAGAAGGGGAGAGGTTTATGAGAGGGGGGAGAGAGGCTGTATGAGGGGGGAGAGAGGCTGTATGAGGGGCGCAGAGAGGCGTATGGGAGGGGAGGCAGGCTCGTCTCTCATTTGTCATGGGCATCATGCATCGGCCAGGATCTACTCAGTCTACCCTGCAGGGATAATGGGACGAGAACATTTTTATCCATAAGCCTCGGTACGAGACGCTCGTAATTCTAACGGATCACCATTGCTCCACAACGCCTCTATTACCTCTTCTCATGTAGTGTTACAAAGCAGAAGGAACAGCTGTCTACTTCTCCATCCCCCGAAGGAGAGAGGCTTGAATGAAGAGGGGCGAGTGGAGCAGGCTGTATGAGACTAGTGCCTAACCGTAACCCTTTTGTTTCATAAGCGAGGTGGCAGGAAGAGAGGCTCCTCTGGATAACAGCGGTGTAATTCCGTTCTGGAATCATCAGGGCGTAAACGCTCCGGGGAGAGTTCTCAAGTGCTACAGGGCTTATATTTATCGTACCTGGAAACTTGGTGCTGCCGGACTTGTTATGAGAGGGCTCGAATTAACAGCCTAGCTTCCCGCTGCATCAGGCCTCCTAGCATGCCCCTCTTGTATGAGAGGGAGACAGCAGGCTTCCTAGATTGACCACTCAACAAGTAATTGAGAAGATTCTGGTATGGAAAAGCAATGTGCTGGATACTTTCCCTTGACACTGACAGAGACGGGTCTTCGCCCTTCATATGGTACAATAGACGCGGCAAGAAATGATGTTGGGTAGCAGCTATGAAGGACGTAGGAGGATGTAGTCAGGCTGTAGATTAGGCGAGATTCCTGGGGGTATGAGATGCACAGGACAGAGAAGTGCCTAGTTATGAGAGAGGAGGAGGACAAGCTAGCATTGCTGTATGGAGCTCTAGTCAAGAGGAGAGAGGCTGTAAAGATGGAAAGCAGTATCTATTACATGATCTCTCGCTAATGCTGAAAGCAATGTCCGTGTAATGAGAGGGAAGAGAATGACCTGGTACTGTGACATGAAAGAGAGGAGAGTTGGACGAGAGTTGTAGAAGTGAGAGATGCTCTGTACTGAGAGAGGAGAGATTGCTGTATGAGAGAGGAGAGATCTCTGTATGAGAGAAGAGAGATGCGGGATTCAGAGATTCTGTGTGAGAACCTTCTCCCTCCTAGTTACTGAGACATGGGAATGCTGGGAAATGACGAGGACTAATTTATACCAGATGACAGGGATGAACAGGAGCTATTTAAAAACACAACACCAGCCAACCCTAACACACCCGAGAAAACACACACACACACACACCAGAGAAACACACACAGCAAATTAAAATTCAAGCTGTCTATTCAGTAGCATGTCTGTTATTCAGTTAGGAACATTCACATTGTTTTAAAGATATCATATCCCAGTCCAACTCTCTTCAAGATGTCAGACTGGGAGAGTTAAAATAACACATCTGTTCCTCTCATATGTCCTCTGAAAGCTGTTCTAGTATGCTGCTATAGTGCTCTCGCTATTGGCCAGTCACCCATCTGTCTCCGTGTCCTCCTATATCACAAAGGCTCTGTATAACAAACAGATAATACACTTGCTGAAAGGAACCATCTCTGCCTCATCATCATTCTCATCAACAGCATCATTACCAATCACTTCCTCATAGATCTCGTATAGAATGGTTCTGAATGACTAAAATAATCACCCTCTTCTGCAGAAATGGGAACTCTTTCCTGAACTCATTTGGTCTAAAAGGCACTTTCATAATTCTGTTTGAAATGGCACTGGGTAAATGTTGGAATGGCACTGGGGGTAAATGTTTGAAATGGCATGTAATGTGCCTACAGTGGACATAGTGCTACAGTACATTAGGCCATGCTACAGTAGGCTGTGCTACAGTAGGCTGTGCTACAGTAGGCTGTGCTACAGTAGGCCGTGCTACAGTAGGCCGTGCTACGTAGCTGTGCTACAGTACATTAGGCCGTGCTACAGTAGGCTGTGCTACAGTAGGCTGTGCTACAGTAGGCCGTGATACAGTAGCCGTGATACAGTAGGCGTGCTACAGTAGGCCGTGCTACAGTAGGCGGTGTACAGTAGGCCGTGCTACAGTAGGCCGTGCTACAGTAGGACGTGCTACAGTAGGCCGTGCTACAGTAGGCATGCTACAGTAGGCGTCTACAGTAGGCCGTGCTACAGTAGGCTGCTACAGTAGGCTGTGCTACAGTAGGGCGTGCTACAGTAGGCCATGCTACCAGTAGGCCATGCTACAGTAGGCCATGCTACGCATACATTAGAGCTGTGCTAAGTAGGCCATGCTACCATACATTAGGCTGTGCTACAGTAGACTGTGCTACAGTACTAGACGTCAGGCCGTGCTTGTGGTAGCAGCCACCATAGAAGACAACATTTGGACACAGCTACTCATTCAAGGGTTTTTCTTTATTTGTACTTTTTCTACATTGTAGAATAAGTGAAGACATCAAAACGATGAAATAACACATATGGAATCATGTAGTAACCAAAAAAGTGTTAAACAAATCAAAAATATTTTATATTTGACATTCTTCAAAGTAACCACCCATTACCTTGATGACAGCTTTGCACCTCTTGGCATTCTCTCAACCAGCTTCATGAGGTAGTCACCTGGAATCATTTTAATTAACAGTGTGCCTTGTTAACATTAATTTGTGGAATATATTTCCTCCTTAATGCGTTTGAGCCAATCAGTTGTGTTGTGACAAGGTAGGGGTGGTATACAGAAGATAGCCTCTG